>NC_056739.1:1608955812-1608958312 GCF_019279795.1 Protopterus annectens
CTATTGGATTTAGGTATGGGCTCTGGCTGGGTCATTCCAAAACTTTAATTTTCTTCTGGTGAAGCTATTCTTGATTTGGATTTATGCTTGGGGTCATTGTCGTGTTGAAAGGTGAAATTCCTCTTCATCTTCAGCTTTCTAGCAGATGCCTGAAAGTTTTGGGCCAAAAGTGACTGGTATTGGGAACTTTTCATAATTCCTTCCACCTTGACTAAAGCCCCTGTTCCAGCTGAAGAAAAGCATTCCCAAAGCATGATACTGCCACCACTATGCTTCACCATGGGGATGGTGTTCTTTTGGTGATGCAAAGTGTTGTTTTTGTGCCAAACATACCTTTACGAATTATGGCCAAAACGTTCAACCTTGGTCTCATCGGACCATAACACATTTTTGCACATGCTTTTGGGAGACTTGATGTATTGTTTTGTAAATTTTAGCCAGACCTGGGTGTTTTTCTGTGTAAGAAAAGGCTTCTGTCTTGCAACACTACCCCATAGCCCAGATATATGGAGAATATGGGAGATTTTTTCACATGAAGTACACAACCAGTACTTGCTAGAAATTCCTGCAGCTCCTTCAGTGTTGCTGTAGGTCTCTTGGCAGCCTCCCTGACCAGTTTGCATCTTGTCTTTTCATCAATTTTGGAGGGATGTCCAGTTCTTTGCAACGTCACTGTCGTCCCATATTTTCAACAATGAGATCCCTTTGATACTTTGTAAGCTCTGTGAACCATGGCTTTTGCTGTAGCAAGCAATTGAGTAAATGTCAGGAAAATCCTACTAGGACAGCTGAACTTTATTTGGGGTTAATCAGTGTTTCTTTAATTGAGGGCAGGTGTGTACGCAAGACGACCGAATGCTGTAATTAAATCAACAGGTGCTTCAACAAAGTATTAATTTAAGGGGGTGTACACCTATGCAACCAGCTTATTGTACATTTTTATTTTTATATTTTTTTCCCTTAGCAGATTTGTTTGTTTTTCAATTGAATTGTACAGGTTATAGGTCATATTAAAAGTGGGAAAAGTTTTGAGATGATTTATTGTGGTCTCATTTTTTTAAATCACAAAAACCTGGCATTTTAACAGGGGTGTGTAAACTTTACATATATATATATATATATATATATATATATATATATATATATATATATATACATATATATATATATATATATATGTATATATATATATATATATATATATATATATATATATATATATAGCATATATATATAGACTCTCTCTCTCTCTCTCTCTCTCTATATATATATATATATATATATATATATATATATCTATATATATATATATATATATATATATATATATATATATATATATATATATAAGGATTCACTTCTGAATCTCAGAATACTGAATACCGAATTTCAGCATCTCGAGACCAGAAGAATGAAACTTCACAACTATGAAAACCCAAAATACCGATAATCAAAACACCAAACTTCCCGACATAAAAATACACAAAAAAATAAAATAACAAAACACACTACTCTACAAGCAGCCTCCATCCCCCACCCCTACGTATATATATATATATATATATATATATATATATATATATATATATATATATATATGTATATATATATATAAATATATCTATATATATATATATATATATATATATATATATATATATATATATATATATATATACACATACCAAGTGAGGGGTCACACTAAAACCAAAACAGCAGCACACCTACCTCTACAAGCCCTACACTCCCATTACACATACACCACACATGTAAAACAATCACCATTCTCAACACCTATACACACACCCTCACCCACCTACTTTAAACTGCAGTTACAACATCCAAAACATAACAAAAACACATCCCCACCCTAAATCGTTAACTACTACACACTTACCTACATCTCAGAACATAACCGCACACCGACTGCCATTTTCAACACCCAGACACCACTACTTCTTAAAGACACAGAACACTATACTCACACACACTGGGAAATATTTACCACACATTCAGCATTCTCAGACTTGACAAACTACAGTTACAACCAACTACACTTACGTTCTTCTGGTCATGAGATATTGAAATTCAATATTTCAGTATTTTGAGATTCAGAAGTGAATCCATATATCTATCTACACTCACACACACACACACACACACACACACACACACACACACACACACACACACACACACACACACACACACACACACACACACACACACACACACGCGCACACACACACACACACATATATATATATATATATATATATATATATATATATATATATATATATATATATACATACACACAGACATATGGGTCTACTTTGTTTCATTGAAAGCTCATTTCACTGAATTTCAATTCACCCTGACCAAATCTCTGAAAGCTCAAATTACTGAAAACTCACTTCACAGAATCTCATTTCACTGAAGTGAATTACTGGCACTGTGTAGAGTACTGTAAGGCAAGTAAAAGGTATATACCCTTTTC
>NC_056739.1:1608960812-1608985812 GCF_019279795.1 Protopterus annectens
AAACAAGAAAAGGAGGAGTCGCCATAAGGGCTCAGAACTCTGAGAATCTCTTAGCTGATGTAAGGGACCAGATGGGGATGAATTTGTGATTTCCCATCCAATGGTTGAGGTTTCTTTTGAATGGGGTCAGGGATGAATTCTGCTTCATATAGATGGGGAGCCTATTCTATAGCATGGAGATCATTTGAGACACATATTAGTCCCTCCAGCAGGTTCTATTTATGTCACAGAACAAAGTTCAGGTCACTGGATCTAGTGTTTCTGGTGATGTTTGTCCTGCAGATGTGCAAGATGATGACTTATATGCCAGGCATAGATCACCTCTCAATAACCTGTAGGAGACTGATTACAGAGGTGAGACCTTAAGACAATTTGTGTAGGACAAGGTGTTCACACCCTGTATTCTCCTGGTAAGGAACCTTGGAGGGTGTTTCAACTGTTGCAAGTGCCTGGTTAGGTACATGCCAAAAGGGGCATTGTACTCAATGATGGATCTCATAAGGGCTGACTAAAGCGGTTCTACTACTTCCTTGGACTGGGATGCCATACCCTTGCTTATGAGTTGGGCAACATAGAATGGTTTTCTTATTGTTTTGGCTACATATTGGTCGAAGACCAATTTACTGTCTACATATGTTTCCAGATTCCTAACTATCAGGTCAACTCTTAAGGATGTTTTATTGATGTAGTAATTAGCTTGTATGGATGATTTCCCAAAGGGCACTATACTGCATTTATTGGCATTGAGTTTTAATCTATGGCTTTTGCAACAGTCATTTGTTTGTGTTAGACACTGATGTAGGATTTTGGTGTTGTGGTGGAATCTATAATAGCTCTCGATTTACAGCCTTGACTTCTGAGCAGTATATGCAGAACAGGAATGGGCACGGAGACCTGGGGTATTCTGCTGGTGACTGGTCTCTTGGTGAAGGAGGTCTCACCTATCCTGACTTTGAGTTAGCTGGTAATCCAGCAAGTTATGTAGGTGTTTATGGACAGTTCTGAGAGTTTATCAACAATAATCGAGTGGGGTATTTTATCAAACACCTTGTCCAGGTCAAGGTAGGTAGTATGCTCGGTTTTCCCCTCATCCATTGCCATGGTGACCCTGTCAAAGATGTCTACCAGGTAAAATAGTCAAGATCTTAACTCATTCCCTCCAGTGCAGTGCTTTTAAGTGTATACTTTTAACTCCCAGTGGGTGTAGCTTTAGCCTTTAAAAAACATGAAGTTATCGGCTTACAGTTCAAAGAAATACTCATATCTCTGAAACCATAACTGTTACTAGAAAACTGTAAATGACAAACTATTCAGTATAAATGAATCTTTATATTTCTGGAATTCATTCAGTTCAATGCTTTAAACTGGATTTTATGAGCCAAAACAAAGACAGTGAATATTAATTTTATAATTTTGTATAAACAGCTTATGATATGTCAGAAACCATTCAAACAAGACACATATCGACAGTAGGATTTTCTTTATACTACTATGAGCTTTCATATGAGGCTCTGCGGTTCTGAGTTATCTGAATGTTGAAATATTTAGAGAAATATGAAAATGATTACAATACAAATAAACCTTATACAAACAATATTCAGTATCTCTTTAGCTGCATTGGACAGAAGTCTAATATCATTACAATTGTATTTGCCATCATGTATGCTTCAAGATAAAATATTATGCCACCTTGTATGTAGCATGGTTTTGGAATTATTAATGCAAATATGAACAACCAATATCTGATTTCTAGAGGTGTCACTAGAAAGTAACTGTAGAAATGCCTAGAGATGCACTTGGCTGTAATGAGAAAGGTAAGCTGGGATGGGTACTGTGCCTGTCGGTTGCCAATGTCCTTGCTGATTATTTCTATGATAATTAGGTCCATGCCTTTGCATATCAGACTTGTCAGACTGATAGATCTGTAGTTCCTGGGGCCAGTTGATGTTCCAACCTTATGAAGGGGGATGACCGCTGTGGCCCTGCATTCACCTGACATGTAACCTGTTTTGAGGTTGTAGCTGAGAAGTGCCTCAAATGCATCTGCTAGTTCATGTTTTACCTATTTAGAAGGCAAGCATGGGTATTTTTGGGATCCATTGAAACAGTGTATTTGGCCTTACCAAGAGCCTCCAGCAGCTGTTCCATGGTGATAGTTGGGGGGATATGCTAGAAGGGATTTCAGGGTGGGGTAGTAGGAGGGGAGTGGAGGTGAAGTTAGAGCTAAATTTATCAGCCAGTAGATTTTCTATGTCATCCTAGTCAATGAAGGTTGTGGCATCTACCATCAATTCTGCAAACTGCTGAGTATTACCATTAAGGTTGCTGACACACAGCTGAAGAAGGCCTTGTGATTACCCTTAGCCTGGGAGGCTATCCTAACCTCTTAATTTGCCTTGTTGGACTTTATTAGACCCCTTAGTTTCTTGTATAGTTGACTCAGAAGCCTCTTGTCTCTATGAGAGTTGCTCTTTCTGATTTTGGCTATGACTTTTTTTTATTTTTAAACAAATATAACCAGCAGAGGTCAAGAGGATAGATATGAACCAGCTGGACTCGTAACAGCTTTAGCGTACTCAAGTTTAATCAATGCTTTCACCCAAGAAAAGGCTTCATAAAAAACAAAATTTGAAACAAATAGTTATACATATATACTGCCATTAATAATGTAATAACCAATAACAAATGTATAGCAATTAAACCAATTAAATAGACACAATTGCCAATGAAAAATTAACCATTGAAATCCACTATTGAAAAATCACTATTAAAAAATTCACCTAACAATAATACATTTCATAGCAGTCTCCTAATCTCCTATGGCAAGTCGTCGGTCCTTTAAGAAACATATTATATTTATTGTTTAAGACCCAGTGTTTTGTCAGCATTCAGACAAACTTGCCATTCAGCTTCTTTCTTTTCTATTTCATTCCTGTAGTTCCTATCCCTTTCATCCAATGGAACAGATTCTAATACAGCAAATAAAATCTTTTTAAACTTATTACAATTAACAGTATGTTTATATAGGGCATTTCTACTGCCTTTTCTCTATAGATCATACACATGCTCTTTATTTATTTATTTTATTTTATTTTACATTTGTTGACCGGGCTAGTCTAACTGGATATATGTCCATTTTCAGTAGACGCCCGGGGAGAAAAGCTCCACTTAAAAACAGATAGTTGCAACTACATATACAGTACACTTTTCAGACAATACAGCTGTTTACAGAGCAACACAGTAATCATGAGAGATAACATTTTTTTTAAAGACCAAACAATAATAGAAGAAAATAAAATTATTTAGAAGGGAGTGAGACCTTCCTAAACTCCAAGTTGGATATACATCACAGAAAAAAAAAATATTTACAAAGTAGTGACACATTATTTACAAAGCAGTGTCATATTCATAAAGGCAGTGATGCATTCATAAAGTCCAGGCTGGGGTAAACATCATCATATCCTATAATAGTTTGTAAGAAAGATGGACTTTATACAGTTTCAAATTAGCTAACTGATCAGTTTAACAGAGATGTAGGCAGGAGATGGGGAAGGAGATGGACGTAATGTAGCAATAAAGAAATTAGTATTTAGTTTGAGAACCTAAGATAGGGGATTCTTAATCTGGGTTAGTACATGGGCATAGCCAGTGAGGTGTAAGGCATAATTTGAGTTTCTTTTTGAATAGTGGAGTTGACGAAATAGATGTGAGTTCACAGGGAAGTAGGCTCCAGATTTTTCCCACAGTGTTAGAGAAAAGTGAATCCCCTGCTTTATTGTTGGGTTTTTGTCTGGATACCAGTAGTTTATTTGCTGAGTGTAGGTTTGTAAGATTTTTATATGGGGTGCTTAGACTCATGAGTAGTGGTGTATTACTAGGATGATAAAGGGTCTTATGGGAAATAATAAATTGGTGGAACTGAATCTGATTATGCAGCTCCAGCCAACCTAGTTGTTTTAGATTTTGACAGTGGTGGGTTCTAAAAGGGGAGCAAGTGGCAAATCTGGCAATGTTATTGTAGGAAGTTGCCAGTTTGTTGAGGTTGCTTTTAGATAGATTAGTGTAAATAGGTGAGGCATAGAGGAGAGTTGAGATAAGGTGGGTGTGGGTAATAGTTCTTAGTTATGGGAGTAAGGAAGGATTTAATCTTATAGAGGGAGCCTAGTTTGCTGTTAACTGATTTTATTGTGGTGTTGATGTGAGTATCATAGTTAAGGATGTGGTCTATTGTTACTCCTAAGAGTTTGGTGGTAGTGTCAGGAGATATGACAGTGCCGTTATTAGATTTGATAATGAAGTCAATTGGGGTGGGAGTAAAAAGCAATACTTTTGCCTTTTCAGGGTTAAGGAGGAGGCAGCACTGTAAGAACCATTTTTCTACTATTTCAAAGATATTTTGGGTGAGGGACTGCAGTTTGGAAGGACCAGTAGGGGAGCATGTTAATGTGGAGTCATCTGCATATTGTATGCAAGTAGCTTGAGAGATGTTTACATTTAGAACATTTATAAGAATTGTAAATAGATATAGAACCTTGAGGTACACCAAGGGTGACAGGAAGGTGGTTAGATAGATTATTATCCCAAAGCACTGCCTGTTGCCTGTTATCTAAGTAGGACTTAAATCACAATAATGCCTGTGTATCAAGTGAGAGGGACTTACGTATATTCAAAAGTAGCTGATCGTTGACCATGTCAAAGGAGATCAATAAAGATTGCGAAGGAAAGAGTGTTACTGTTACATTTTTTGTTAATGTGGTCAGAAAAGGATAGGAGGGCAGTGGTGGTACTGTGGAAAGGCCTTAATCCATGCTGAGAGTTAGCTAATAGGCTATTTTGGAGAAGGTTGTCTAAGAGTTGATGGTGGATGCATTTTTCCATAATTTTAGCTAAGGGAGAGAGTAAGGCAATCGGACAAAAGTTTGAGAGTTCTGTTGAGTTACCGCCTTTATCTAGGGGATTATATGGGAGATTTACCAAATAGATGAGATGGTTCCTTCTGTTGTGGTTCTGTTTATTAGGATAGAAATAGGATAGGATATAACTTTAGCTGCTATTTGCAAATAATTGGCTGGTAATAGGTCAACTGAGAGGATAGATGGTCTGAGTTTTTGAAGAAGGATGCAGATGAGGGATGTAGGAACAGGTTGTAGTTGAAATGAAAGCAGTAAACTAGTTGAGGAGGAAGGCAGGTTAAAGGATACTGGAGGTAATGAGTTAGCAAGTGATTGGATGGCTTTAGTAAAGAAGGTATTAAAGTCATCAGCAATTTGTTTGGGATTCTCATGGGCTATTCCTGATGGGTTGGTGTCCTGGAGTGACCCGGATGTAGGAGTCTATTGATACCTGTCCAGAATTTTTGTGGTTTATGTTGTTTAGTTTGTTGAAGTTGAAAGTAGAAGTTTCTTTTATCTAATAGTATTGATGTTTTAGTAGTATTTCTAAGCTGCTTAAATTTTATATGATCAGCTGGGTTTTTAGTAGTGTGCCATTTGGCCCAAATTTTGTTTCTAAGTAGAATGTTCTGCCTAGTTTCTTTTGTTAGCCATGGAGCAGTTTTAGTCCTATTACTGAGAGTACAAGTAGGGGCATGGTAGTCCAAGATGTCTAAGAATTTGGTGTTGAAGTATGTCACTGCATCCTCTAGCTGGAGGTGTTTTAGTGGCGACCAATCACATGCACTAAGTTCATTTTGGAAGCTTTCAGGGTTAAAATGTTTATTGGAACGAGTGGTTCTATATGTGGTTGGGTAGGGAACATTAGTCTTTTGTCTAATTATATATGTTAGTGAGTGATCACTAATGTCATCTGCAAGGGTGCCTGCTTTATATGTTAGGGACTGAGTGTTTGTTAGAATCTAATCTAAGATGCTTTCTTTATGGGTTCCTATCAGTTTGTCGAAACTTCAGCAGTTCAAACACCATATGTTCGGACTGTAAAGTTTTAAAACTGATTAACACGAAGCCGCACAACACCAAATTCTTTCCTAGGGAACGAATTTGGTGGACCATTTCTGTGGTTTTGCGATTTTCAGCACTGTGGTGGAAAGTTATGGGTCAGGTTCAGGTAAGTGTGCAATTGTGTGGACGTTAGGGTTAGGGCACAGGTTAGGTGAGTAAGGGTTAGGGAGTGGGTGAGGTGGGTGTGTGATAGTGACAGACTTTAGGGTTAGGGCAGGATAGGTGAGTTAGGGTTAGGGGTGGGGTCAGGTGAGTGTGCGATAGTGACAGACATTAGGGTTAGGGTTTGGGTTAAGGTAAGTGGATAGATAGTAGTGTGTGTACAGTTTAGTGTAGGGTTAGATGTAGAATTTTAATTGTATGTGTGTGGATTGCTGTTTTTTTGGTGTGCTTGTGTTGTGTGTGTGTTTCTTGGAGCAGCGATTTTTTTCCCTGGGAAAAAAATCGCTCTTCTAAGCCTTCAATGGTTTTGTACTTTTAGGTTAGAAGTTCGAATATATGGTGTCTGAACTTCTGCTGTTTCAACGAAGTGATATAGACCCTTCTTTATTGGTGGGTTTGTGGATTCTGGTATAAGAGGTGATTGTTTGGGAGAAACCATGTAGGCTTATGTGATTAGTAGGATTAACAGTAGTACAGTTATTCCAGTCTATATTAAAGTCACCTAGCACTATTTTTTTTGTGGGTAGCTTGTGGAAAGCCAGCTAAGGATATTTTCAAGGGTGGTGATGTTATTACCAGGAGGAAGATAGAAGCATATAATGTAGATGGACTTAAAGGTGTTAATATGAACCTTAGTGATAAGGATTTTAGTATTAGTATTTGAAGGTGGTTGGACATCTAGTAAAATAACTTGCAGCCCTGCTTTATATAGTATGGCTACTCTCCCACCCTTCTTGTTCAGGCAATTTAATCTCAAAACATTGTATCCTGGAGGGGTGATTTCATAGTCTCGGGTAGCTGGTTTTAACCATGTTTCAGTTAGACATAAGATGTCAAATGCATATACATCTAGGAGAGCATGAAAGTGAGTAACTTTATTGTTTATACTTTGTATATTTCAGTGGGCTATGAAGACAGAGTTAGGAGGCCTTGTGGGGGTGGGAAAGGTAGAGGAATTGGGTGTAAGTAGGTTAGTGGGGCAATTGTTGATGGGGCCTGGGTTTGGATGAATGTCACCATCCAGTAGGAGGTGTTGGTGTAGTCCATGAGTGTGAACTAAGGGTTTATAAAATATGTTTTGGGTTTTCTTGGCTTGGAGATATTTATAAGTAACATGGGCAACTCTATGATACTTTGGGAGGAGATAGCTGGCTATTGATGTTATGTTGATGTGTTAGTGGGTGACTGATATAGCTGGTAGGGATATTTGTTTAGAGGGCTGGTGGAAATTGGAATAGTTGAGATCTTCATAGGCTGTTAGGATATAGGGTCAAAAAAAGAAAGGTAGAAGTGAATATAAGAGTAAGAGTTTAATGTATCTTGACATGGGTGCAATAGGCATTGTGATGGAGAAGTTGTATGGTAGTGAATGTTCGGTGCAGTATGTAATGGTGAGGGAGGTGTGATGTATTACCTAGTGAATACTACTTAATGAGAAGCAGTTTTGGATTGGATAATGGGAATGTGGGCATGGCTAGACAGGTATAAGCAAAGGAGCACTGGGGTGGGTGGGAATTGGGGGTAGGGTATGGGAGCGGAGTGAGCCCACAGGGTGAATGGAGCAGATTCAGACAAGTAAGTATGTATGTTCAGAGAGAACAATCTGTGAATTGCTAATTCCTATGAGGGTACTACCAGGTAGATAAAAACCCTGTGAAAGTGATAGCAGAGGGGGGATCCCTGAGTGCACTAGTGAGGAATAAGGTGGATGGTAAGAGAAATGTACATGGAATCTACTACAGCACTGCTGTGTATTAAGTTAGTCTAGGAGACAGATGGGGTAGAAGGGATGAGAAATACGCCTAGTGAAGGTTGCCACCTGCTGGGAGAAAAGTATATTGCAGCAGAAGAAACTGTTAAGAGATAGTGAAAATTAAATTAGGGAAGTTCTGGTTATCAGCTTCTGGACGCTATACAAGGAGAAGAAAGCTTTGATTGTTGGGGTAGAGAGAGGCATGGCTGCCAGGCATCATGGCTAGGTAGCTTATTAAATACAGCTATAAGGTATTTTAATAAGGTCTGTCATACACCTAGGTTTGTAAATTCTCTTGCCCAGGCTTCTAGTGGTCATCCCAACATAGAAGCCTGGGAAACCAGAACAGAAAGCAATATAAAATAAACATTTAGAAACACAATTAACTCTACCATGCACTTCTTCAGTAAAATGGAGATGTTCCAACATGACAAATGGACCCTCATTAATGAACCCGCATGCAGAACACATACTACATTTATAAGTGGCCCTATTTTTAGAAGTAGTTGTAGTAAATAACTTGGTGTTATTGTGTTCTAAAAGATTTTTTATATAACAACTCTTTTTATATACAAAACATAGCTTGTTGCCAAATAACTTTATAAGGCCACCATTGCCTTCAATAATCTTCCAATTATCTATTATAATATTTCTAATACTGGCACTGTCTACAGTCATTTCAAGACCAAACATGGAATATTCTAGTTAGGTGACTGTTGATGTAACTTCTTTACTAATGATATTATTTTTGTTCTTAAAGCTGTGTGTCAAAATAGGTGCAAATCTATCTTCTCTCGTAGACCTAACTTCATGTGAAATGTTATAAAGAAAACCAGAACTATATCCCCTTTCTATAAACAAAGTAGTGAAAAATTTTACTTCCTTATCAAAATCCAAATCATTGTTGGTAATCCTAGAAATCCTAATAAATTGGCCTCTAGGAATATTACTTTTGATAAATATGAGTGTGATTACTTGAATAATGCAAATAATTTGAAAAAAGGGCTTGTTTGATGAATTATGCTGACAAAAGTGTTAGGCAAATTATCCCATGTTAACTGAATGTCTAAAAAACTCACTGACTTACTTTTTTCTCCCAGTACAAAATGTAAGAAATTAGAACTATTATTTAATTCCTTTATAAATTTGTTCAAGTCTAACCCATCTGCCGTAAACATAAAAGATAAATAGTCAGCAACTCTCTTATAAAAAAATGACACCAAAAGAATGTACTAGTCTAGGTAACATTTCAATTTCCCACCACCCTATAATCAAATTAGCAAAGGCAGGAGCAACAGTAGAGCCTATTGCCACTCCTCTTTTTTGTTTATAATATTTATAATTAAACAAAAATAGTTGTTTGTTAATAAAATTTCAGTCAAAGAGCAATATAGTTGAATGTTATCCTGATTTATATTTGTATACTTTGCCAAAAATAACCTCAATTGTTCCAATCCTTCTCTTGGGGTATGGAAGTAGAAAGGGAAACAACATCAGCAGTAAGAAAATAGCTGTTCCCTCCAACAAGATTAGCATTCTGATTAATTGTTCTGACCTGATCTAAAAAGTCTCATGAATCCTTTGTATAGGAATCTATACTCTACACATCAGGATTAAAGATAGAATCAAGAAACAAAAATATTCTCTCCATACTACCATGTGGAGCAAAAGCTATTGGTCTAAAAAGGGAGGAGTGGTTGTGTTCTTGTGGATTTTATGTATACTAAAAGGTATACCAATTTTTGGATGTTCAACATGCAAAAAAACCTGTATACACTGTAATCAATTTCACCATTCAAAAAACATTCATATAAACAATTATGCATATATTTAACATTTTTTGATGTCAGTCACTTCAACATATTCTACACTGCTTTTCAGCGTTTCTTCAATAGTGTTATTATAAGTTTCCACATTCATCACTACTAAATAACCACCTTTATCTGCCCTCATAAACCTTAAATGTTTAAACGTCGCTAAATCATATAAGACTCTCCTTTCTTCAACATTAAAGTTAAAAAACAACCTTTGATTTTTATTATTCACCACATTTCTAATATCTTTCTCACAAGATGACTCAAAAATTTTTAGCGCATGCTGTAACAAAGGATTATAAGCCGATGGTTTCATAAACTTGCCACTAAACTAAATAGCATTCTACAAGAAATTTAAATTGAGCTTCATTGTGAAACGTTTTAAATCTAAAATAGTTTTAGTGCAATTGGCTCTATGATTAGGAATAAAATTGAAACCTAGCTTAAACTCTGAGCTTTGGCTGGATAAGACCTACCTGCAATCAACTGGACGTATAAGTGAATTTAAGTAAATCTTTAGCTGCACTTTTTTCAAATAATGCAGCATTTAAATTGATTTACTTGTGTTGCATTGAATGCTATCTAGCTGGAAGTTGTGGCTCTGTTTTATCAGTTAATGATTGTTAGAATTTAGTGCTTGTTAGAATTCCTGCATAGCCAGTGATAAGTGGGGGTGGTTTCACTTCATTGATATTTGGTTTCTGCCTTATATAAGTGGTACATTTTGGATTATTTTCTGCTTAAACTGTGAGCTTTGGCCTCCTAAGACCTACCTGCAATCAACTGGACGTATAAGTAAATTTCAGTTAATCTTTATTTGCACTTTTTTCAAATAATACAGCATTTAAATTTATGTATTTGTGTTGCATTGAATATTATCTAGCTGGAAGTTGTGGCTCTGTTTTTTTTTCAGTTAGTTCCCCACCCACCCTCCCTGCTTTTGTTTTAGTGTTAATCTTAGTGGCTTTAAAACTGCCCACCCCTCTTGTAAATTTGCATTTGGATACTCCTCCTGGGCCCATCTCATTTGCTCACTCAAAAAAAAAATTGCACTTTATATATCTGCTTTTACTGTATTTGTGTTTCTTCCTACTTTATTTTGCTTTTGCGTCATCTTAAAAGTACTCAATTGTATTTATTACTGCTTGGTGTAACTATTATTCTAAGCCTTTTGATTTAAGCACTTGGGCTTCAGACCAGTTGTTTTACATTAAGAAGGTCTGTCGTCTGCACTGTTGTGGCAGGACATGTAGCTTACATCCTTCTAAGTTGGGAACTGCTGATTGAAGGCTCAGTGCTGTTATTCTAAAACTGTATTAGTTCTGGTTTAAGCACTCGGGCTTCAGGCCAGTTACTTTACATTAAGAAGGTTTGTGGTCTGCACTCTTGTGGGAGGAGACGCTGGACTCTGCCCTTCTGAGCTGGGAATTTCTGGTTAAAGACTTATAGTGCCTGCATATTTGAACTGTTTCTTACTGAAATTGGTGCGTCTTGTTTGCTGTAGCATAGACTAGATCCAGGCCTGCTGAATCTAGCTTTGTTTGTATAACTTGAGCACTAATCCAGGCCTTCTTAAAAATATTCAGTTGTATTTATTACTGCTTGGTAGTAACTTGATTAAAGTGTAGCTATCATTCTAATCCTTTTGGTTTAAGCACTTGGGCTTCAGTCCAGTTGTTTTACATTAAGAAGATTTGTGGTCTGCACTGTTGTGGCAGGACAGGTAGCTTGCATCCTTCCAAGTTGGGAACTGCTGATTGAAGGCTCAGTGTCTGTTATTCTAAAAGTGTATTAGTTCTGGTTTAAGTACTTGGGCTTCAGGCCAGTCATTTCACATTAAGAAGATTTTTGGTCTGCACTCTTGTGGGAAAAGAGGCTGGACTCTGCCTTTTTGAGCTGGGAATTTCTGGTTAGAGGCTTACAGTGCCTGCATATTTGAACTGTTTCTTACTGAAATTGGTGTGCCTTGTTTGCTGTCACATAAACTAGATTCAGGCTGCTGAATCTACCTTTGTTTGTATAACTTGAGCACTAATCCAGGCCTTCTTTTTTGGAGAAGGTTCCCCTGCACCCCAGCGGCAGGAGTGTGCAATTAGAACTTGTCAGATTGAAGACTAGAGGAACAGGGCTCAGTTTTGAGATTTTTTTTACTGGTTAATTGGGTAATTTGTTTAAAAGCCTTTTCTGATTGCTTGTAGTCATCTAAAGCTGTTTTAAGTGAATTTTTTATGGTTTGTAGTCATTTACAGCTGCTTTAAGTGTATTTTTTTTACTGTTTTTGCCTTATCTTTTTAAAAAGAAATTTCATCGTTTCCCACCTTTCTAAACTTGTATAGTCCAGTTTTCAGGCTAGTACTGAATTCAGGGCTGTGTCACAAGTTTCTGAGTTGCCCATACCTTACTTGGATAGAAGGAGGTTTCTCGGTTCACCTGTGAGAGAGGGGGGCTTTGAGCAGCCATCTGTCCCTGGAGGAGTGGTTCCAGCCCAAAAGTTACTAGTTTATAGGCCATTTTGGGCTAATTTCTATCTCTTTCATTTCCCTGCTATAAAAATCATGTTTGCACAGTTTTGCACACCTGGACAGTGCCAGTTAGCTAGGGCTAAATTATTACTGGCTCCACCAAGTCTCCTCTTAAGTTTTTCCCTTGAAAGTAGTTTAACTCTCAACCTAAGCACTTAAAAAGCATCCTAGAGTCCAGCACTTGCTGAGACCTAAGCAAGCACTAATATACCCCGACACTTGATTGTCCAGCAAGGCAAGGCTCATTATTCACCCCTCACCAACCAAGTGACTAAGCAGCTCACCCTACTATTCAGGCATGACCAAAGGGCAATTTTAGGTATACTCTCCAGTCCAGCTGGTGAACCTGGGTATCCTGGGGCAATGTTATAACTGCCTCAAGTACACAGACAACCCTCTCCTCCTACCAAAAAATATTAACATATGCAAGAGATGCAATTATATAGCTAAATTGGAGGCTAAGCTCTATCCACCCAAGACTGGAACAAGCAGTCGAAGGTTAACACTTGCACCACACCTCCAGCCTCACTTAGACATACTAAACCAGCACTGGCAAAAAATACACATAAATACACAAAATCATACTAAGAGTCTCTAAATAAAAACATGCAAAAGCATCAAAGACCTCCAAAGCAGACACCCAAAAAACCTGTACCTCCCGTCACAAACCAGACAACACATAAAACACAAAATTAGTGTGCTGCACAATCACAGCCCTTAAGGCGTAATAACATACCTAACACACTAGTAATAGGTGACTCTATAGTCAGGCATACTGACATCCCACTCACTAGGCTGGACAAGGAGAAGGTTACTGTTAGCTGCCTGTCGGGAACCAGAATTCGCCACATAACACAAGCACTCAGGTCACTCCAGAACAAGTACAAATATGACTCTGTCATTGTTCATGTTGGTATGAATGACCTGAGATATACCTTCCTGGACTACATGAAAAGAGACATGGAAGAGCTCTCTGGTCATGTAGCCCAGGTGGGTATGACCATGACCCTGAGTAGTATCCTGCCCTCACCAAGAATGATACCGCAGTATAAAGAAAAAAATATCAATTTCTACAATTGGCTAAGCTTCTGGTGTCATTCAAAGGGGATTCAGTGTCTGTCAGCCTGGGACGAAATGCTCAACAAGCCTCATTGCTTTGCAAGAGATGGCTTGCACCTGTCATGCCTAGGCTTTCAAATACTGGCCAAGACTCTTACTGTCCCCATAGTGCCTTTTTTAGGCAAAGCTCAAAAGGAAAACCCACCTCTGTAAACAGCAGAAATAAAAAAAATGAGGGTTATGCTACTCAACTCCAGGAGTTTACATCTCACAATGCATGCACTTGAAGCACTCCTCAGTATGGAGAACATCAACATCTGTGCAGTAACTGAAACCTGGTTCAAGGCTCCAGAGAGCACCCCAGCACTACCGGGCTACAACTCATACCACACATTTTGGCCACAGAACATGGACCGAAACACAAATGGAGGGGGTGTATCCATATTCATCAAGGATACATACACATCCAGGTTAGTGGTGCAGCATGATACCTCTGAGATCATCCATGTGCAACTAACATCAGGCAAATCTGCAATCCAAATTGTGGGCTGCTACAGATCACCCTCCATGACCCAGGACCACCACTCTGCCTTTCTGCAGACACTGGAAAACATGAAGGTCCTACCGAACACCCTGATATTGGGCGATTTCAATTACCCTACTGTTAACTGGGAAAACTACTCAAGTACAAACTCCCCGGTCCAGCGCCTCCTGGAATTTATCAACTCAAATGCCCTGGATCAGCTGGTAAACTTCCCTACCAGAGGTGAAAACATATTGGTCCTGGTTATCACCAACATGGGCGAAAGGTGTTCTGCACAGGAGGTCAACCCATCACTGGTCAGATCAGACCATAAACTAATCACTCTTGATGTCCACACCACACCACCACCCCCAACCAAGGAAACCACAGTGAAAAACTTTTCTATAGCAAACTTCACCTTACTTAAGAAAGAGGTGGTAAGTTTCACAGCCCCCATGCTAAAGGATAACAGTGTCCAAGATGCAGGAACCTTTACAAATGCACTCTATGAGCACTTACAAGGATGCATGGATCATGACATCCCTATCAAAACCAAGACTCACTCTCCTAAGTGAAGGAAACCAGTCTGGTGGACCCCTGCCATAAACAGGATATACAATAGAAGGAGGAAACAAGTTCAGAAAAATAAAAAAACAAATCTCAAGAAGGAAAGACATCCCTGATCAGTATCAGTAAGAAACTAAGGTCCCTCATAAAATCATCCAAGGCTAACTTCAAAAAAAATAGCCAATGATTCAAAAGATAACCACAAAGCCTTTGTTAGCTATGTCAAGAATCTAAGTGACAACTCACAGATATGCTCTGAGCTAGTGCAAAATAGCACAAAATATACTGAACCTACTGATATTGCCAACATCCTGGCAGATAGATTCAGTGCAAACTTCACCCACCTCTCACCCCCAAAAGGGCCCATAACAATACCAGAAAAGTGTAGTGTCCTGGAAATCAGACGCACAGGTGAAAACAGCCCTTTGAAAAGCCAAAAGCACAGCATCAATGGGGCCAGATGGTGTCCCAGGCTGTGTCTTGCATGAACTACAGAAAGAAATAACCTGCCGCCTAAACACACTGTTCGACCTCTGCCTCTCCACAGGCTACGTGCCCATAGAATGGCGGACAGCAAAGGTTATTCCGCTCCACAAAGGAGGGGCCACAACTGACCCTGGTAACTATCACCCCATAAGCCTGACTAGCCTGGTCTGCAAGGCTACGGAGTGCATCATCATGATGGAACTCATTAAAAAAGACATTGGGAACCTCCAAACTCTTGACCTGACCCAGTTCGGCTTTGTTAAGGGCAGATCATGCCTACTAATCCTGGTTGACTTCTTCAAGACAGTCACCAAGGCCATAGATGAGAGGAAGGTGGTTCACACAGCCTACCTTGACCTTGCCAAGGCTTTTGACACCATTCCTCACTTGGGAATTATAGAAAGTCTCACCAGCCTGAACATAAACCCCTACATCATGAAATGGGTTGCCAACTGGCTTACAGACAGAATTCATACAGTAAGAATAGTGGGCTCCAAGTCTGACTCTAAATCAGTCACAAGTGGTGTCCACAAGGCTTGGTCCTGGGACCCCTACTGTTTGGCATATGCTTCTCAGAAGTACAGGCAAACACAGGAGGAATATGGCTAACCAAGTTCGCCGATGACTGCAAACTGGGAGTCATAATTGACTCTCCAGCTGACATGGACATTCTCCAAAAGGGCTTTACTGAGATGGACACCTGGTATCAAAGTCATGGTCTCAAGCTAAATGCTAAAAAATACATAGTCATCCCATTTGGAAAAAACAAAACACCCATGAATTACCACATAGGTGGCAGCCCCCTTAATAGAGAAGATGTAATAAGAGATCTGGGGACCTAGGTAGATATTAATCTTTCCTTTGACAATCATATTCCCAAAGTAGTTAGGAAATCTTTCTATGTGGCCCATCTAATTACTAAAGGGTTTGTATCTAGAAATAAAGACATTATAGTGCCCCTCTACTCGTCACTCATCAGACCCATCATAAAGTACAATGCCCCATTTGGGATGTACCTCACACAACACTTCCAACAGATGGAAAGACCACAAAAGTACCTCACCAAGAGGATTACTGGCCTCAAACATATATCCTATGTAGCCTGACTGAAAAAACTCCGGCTGTACTCAGTGGCATATTGCTTACTCAGAGGTGATCTTTGCCTGACTTACAAAGCCATGTCCAACTCAGAATTGATGGACATGCTCCACCTAAAGAAATCCAAGTCACTGTGGGCTACTCGCTCTAGTCAGCTAAATCTCACCACAACAATAAATAGAACATGCTGGAGGGATAGATTTCTATCACAGAGACTTCCCATGCTTTGGAACAAAATTTCTAAACACATTTGGCAGAGCCCCTCACTAACATTCTTCAAGAGAAACCTTGACGAGCGGACGGGTAACAGAAAATACACCCCTGGGATCATTTCATTGGCTCTTCTTGACAGAGGTTCAGTTGATTAATCAATGGGGTGGCGAAAGCTGACACACTCTGGCTAGGCTTATAAATGCCCTCGGGCAGATAGCTTAGTATGTACCTATGAACCTATGAACCTAATAGTCTTATTTCAGTGTCAGTTAATTTGCAGTCAGACAAGTTAAAAATCTGAGTCTTCTAACTCACGGAATTATCTTTTGACATCAGCAGTTTCAAACCCTGCTTCTCCCGGTCTGTTGATTCAGTGCTCCTCTCTCCTGATGAAAATTTGTAAGATGTCCATGTTCTCCTTCAAGAGGAGCAGTTGTAATCATAGAGGAACACACCAAATGTGTGGAAAGATCCTCCACTGAAAAACTAGAAGCTGAAGCTCCTTCCTCAACCGCATCTAACTGCCTCACTGCTGGTCCCACTGTAGTCATGTCATCATCTTTGTTTTTAGTTGCCGGTCTTAAAGTATCAGGGCTAAAATTATTATTGTTGGACTTTTTACTAGTATCCTTTGCTGAAAATAATGTTCCATTTCTCAGTTTAGTTTTGACTTGAATTGAATAAGCTGTTCTCGAGTCATAGGCCTCTATATTCCTAATAAGGTTCTTTTTTTTCATATGACAACAATCTTTTCATATTGATCAACAGACAGAAAGATGTTGTCATAATCCCCCCTTAGACCTGGATCTTCAGCCAATAACTTGGTTAGTTTTTCGTCGATGTCCGCAAAGGCACTTTATAATTTGGCAAATATAAGGTTGTTATTTTGTATGAACTTTCTTAAAAAATCTAAACCTGCCTTATTGAAAAATTGTACCAGCTCATAAAAGAATGGATATTCTGGAGTTACCCCATTAGACAGTTTGAAAAAGCAGAACCCTTTCAGAACAATTTCTAATTTGATACAAAGTTTGAAATATTTATTTTCTAAAGAAACCACAAGAAGTTTCTTTTGTAGTTTCTCTAAATCAGCAGACAGGGTTTTAAAATTGTTTCTCAAACAATTTTGACCTTGTTGTTCATTAAGTCATGGAGAAAAGATTAAAAGTCAATACATCTCTAACGTCTTTGAAACTGTTAAATAAAAAACAAAAAAAAGCAATAAGGAAAATCACTTTAATAAAAAAATACAACTCCAGTAAGCACTTTTGTCTCTGTTAAGACTTTTTCAGACTGAAGTAATCAGTGTAACAACCATATTTAAATAATTAAAAGTCACATGCCACACAATGTTTTAACCCTTTATGTTTTAAATACATAACAAAGTCTTCATGGTTATTCAAACCAGGGTAGTAGTAAGCATTTAGTCTCACTTGTCAGCTGTACTCTAACCAGCCCAACTCCTCTTCAGGGTTTAATAAAAATTCCACATTTTTTAATGCATCAACCACCTAGAACCTAAAGTCAATTTTACATGACCCGTATTTGTAATTTCTGCCTAAGGCATTCTTTTCATCTCCTTTAGAAACAGCATATTTATGTTTATAAATTCTCTTGTACAGTTCTCTAGTGGTTCTGCCTATATAAAAAGACTTGCAAGCCACACAAAAAACAAGATAAATCACAAACATAGATTTACAAGTAAAACTTCCATTAACATTGATTCTCATGTTGTTTATAACAAAAAATGTTTCTTCAGTATACAAATAGTTGCACATACTGCAGTTGAAACACTTAAGCATGCCCCTTCTTTCAGTTCTAGTTAGTTTGGCTTGAAAATGATTTTAAAAGCTCTTGGCCCTTATTTGTGTAAATAATGGTCTGTCCCCTATTATACTTAAAATCTATGTGTTGCCACCAAAATGTTTCCAATTTTTTGTTAGAATTTCTTTTATGGCTCCAGAATATAAACTGTTAACAATGGGCATCCTTACTCTGTTCTCATTTGTAAACACCCTGATAGTCTTAGAGTCAGACCTGTTTCTCTGTACTGTTATGTCAGACATAACATTTGAAACTAATGTCTTAGAGCACCTTCTGCATAAAGTTTCTCACAAAAATTGTTGCCTTCATTAACAAACCCCTGGATTTAGCAAGCAGCCATGCAGGAATAAGTTATTCCGGCACTGCAGGGACAGTTCCTATTCAGCACGGCAGCGCACCATGCACATGTATGAAACAGACATGGTTCTGTGTACAAACATGGGGCGTGTGTCTGAGAGCAGAGCTCTCACAAAGCACATGCCCCATGCACTCCAAAATTGCCATTCGGCAATTTAAAACAAGTGAGAATGCTCATAACACCCCCAACCCATCAGGGTAAGAGATCTGGACAAAGCCATAAGGGAGAATCATCCATACCAAGCTAAAAGTTGATAAAATAACAGCTTTAGCATAAGCACATAGTGCACACCTCCCAACCCATCAGAGTAAGGAATGTGGACAAAGCCATAAGGGACAATCGTCCCTACAAAGCAGAAAGTTGATAGAATAACTGATTCAGCATTAACATGGATATTCTAAAGGGTACAAATAAAAAAACACAACTAATATATATTTTTTTTATATATGCAATAAAGTTTAAGTGTAGCTGCGTGGGTGTGCCCGTTGCTTAGCTATTCTTAGCCCAGCTGAAATGGCACGATAAGTTAAAAAGCAATAGATATCCAGCATAACCATGAGTGCAATAGTGTAGTGGTTAGAGTGTAATGTAGTCATTCATGGTTCAAGGCTCACCAAAGCCTTTGTATGTGTAAACAGTAAAATGTTAATGCTTTGTATATTTATGTAAGAAATAAATGTTTTTTCTCAATCCGAGTAGTGTATTAGGCCCAGATGTGAGATGTCAGTGTAATAAAGTAGTGAAACCCCCATATAAACACAAGTGCCCCGTACAGTATAGTCACACAAGAATAAATTAATCACAGCACATTGGGGGATGTCAGGGAAGGTAAATAAATCTATATTATGTAATGAATGATGAATCAATCCCATACAGGTGATAGACCAATATAATAAAACATAAGCAATGCTAAGCATTGCACAACTATGTTGGCCAGGAGTAAGCATTGTGTACATATGAACATAAAGCAATGAATAGCCCAGTTAACTGGATTTGCCCATTGGTAAGCAATGCTGAACCTGCCCCTTTAAGTACTGCCAACTTTAGCTAAGCAGGTTTGCCCGTAACTTAGCTTAGCTCAGCATTTTCAAAACCATCCAATCATGGCAAAAGCAGGAAATTGGCCATATTTAAACCCCGCAGGCAGGAATACAGCTTATAACTGGTTGTAGCGCTCCACTGTAGGCAGTATGGCAGGTGTTGGAGAGGGCATGTGCTGCTGGGCGCACCGCTGGGCCTACAGGAGTCCAAGGTCATGGTAGGACTCCTGGTAAAAAAGAATGACATGAGAATGCTGCAGGACCAGTACCAGTGCCCCCAATATAAAGTAAAAACCTGGGAATGTCTTGCCCGTGATCTCACCAGTGCCACTAGTATCCCTCAGACTGGTGAGCAGGACCAGCACCACTATGCTGACTTGAAATGGAGGAAAAGGGAGCTCTTGGCACAATGGTTGCAAGAAGCAAGATATAGGGGTGATGTCCCAGCAGTGTGTAAATATTCATAGCAATAAAAAAGTAAAACCACAGACCAGGAACAAGGAATAAATCACAGCTTTTAGGGTATAAATCCTTTAATCGCCACTTTTGTCAAAGACTTTATCAGAAATAAAACAAACTAAGACATTTCTACTTATATATCACAGTCAATTAAACAATTTGCCTCATTAATTAATTATCATATAAAATTCACTTGAACTAATTTGTAAATACATCTGTTGAATCACATATATACTTAAAAAGTAAATACATTGTTACAAAAACACATACCATTTAAAAGAAATGTGTTTGTAAAAAATGGGGGGGGTGGTTGTAACAAAATATCCACTAAAAAGTTACTACTCTAAGTCCCCCTTCTTTTTAACATGCATTCTACGATACTTTAAAAAAAAAATAAACATTTAGTATTTATTGCATTATTTAACCCTGGTTTCTGGTCTGCCCTTAAGTGGATTTGCCATCTAGTTTCTATCTATTCTAAAAAATTTTTAAAATCACCCCCCTCTCAAATCTGTCTAACAAAGTCCAGCCTGTGTATGTGATGGATAGGTATGCATAAATATTTCTCTATTTTCATTACAGCTGCAGCTGAGTGGGCTGTGAACCAGGAAGCCTATGTAGCAGGTTGCAAAGGCTGCATAGCGAAGCTGGTGAGTAATAATCCTGCTTGCAGTAGTCATACCAAATAAATATAAAGGAGTAAAATGTCACCTGGTACTATAAAAATGTGTATGGTTTGTACTGAATAAACCAGACAATATGACAGTAATAGTCCCATATAGGTCATATTTAAATAAAAGTGTAACTGCCTGGCAATAAAGTTCTAAATCCTGGACTGCTTGTGTTTACTCTGGTATTGTATGGCCTCACATGTTGCTTTCACCAAGATCTCATATGTGAATAGTACTGTTGTGCCAACTGTTTCTCACACTGTGCTACATAAAAAAATATGTCTAGGAATGTCTGTATAAGAATGCTGTAATTACAAGTTCAGATTGTACAACCAAGAGAGACTTAGATAAAAAACACTGAAGAAAAATATAGCACTTTCTAAATAGCTTGCTCTGATGAGGCACAAAATGTTGTATTTTTAGCACACACTCACACAGCCATGGTTCGAATCCCGGGAGTGATAGTAAGCTGTATGCATAATCATACCTCTCAACTGTACAGATTTCCACAGAATGTCCAGATTTTTGCCTCATATTTTTGGCCTGTGCCTCTATTTTCATGGCAAATCACTGGGATGATCTCAGGATTGTAGTCACAAAATAATGACATACATTTAAGTTTCAGACTTCAGATCCTTCATAAAATGTATATTAAAACGAATCCTGTTACTCTAGCAACTTTCTAAAAGTTTATAAGAGCAATATTTAAAATACATCCCTATTTGTACCCCCAGTTTGTCAAGTTTGTACAGATATTTTGCATTAAGAGGTTGAGAGGTATGTGTAGAGTTTTAACTAGGAATCTTGGAATATATGTCAGGTAGTGTTAACAAACATTCCCTCCATAGGTCTACCAGGTAAGAGAAATAGAATGAAGCCTTAAGACAGTTGAAGTATACATTGTGTACAAACATACTACTGGCCAAACCAAGGTAATAGGGTATTGTAATAATACCTGTAGAGTAATGATTAGAACAATGATCATTAAAGTTGTGAGTACTGCAAGGATATACAAGTTGTTAATTGACATCCCCCCCCACCATATCGGCAACAATAATCTAAACACACAAATCAATGGGTATGTTTTACACCAAACCTACTGTTGGGACATATGTCCTATTGTTTAATAAATATTGAGATGGGTTTTTATTAATGTTCCATGTTGAAACTGGTGGCCTGTTGCTATCAATGTAACCTGCATGCCATTGTAATGGCCACTGTGGTGCCATATATGAATATGTTCTGTTTGCTATGCAACTGTTTCAAATCTGTTGTTTTGGGTTAATGGGAATATCTATGCATGCTGTTATAACTAATCCTGGATTGTGTTGACTATTATTCACCCACATATGTTCTAAGACTGCAACACCACAGCATGTTTGGGAAGGCCGGTTCCAGTGAATCCACCTCTTTCACCTCATCTGGCCATGGCAATGGGCCCCAGCATGTCTGGGACCCACCCTGGGACCTCCTTGTCCATTGGTCATGCACCATCTTGGGGTGGAACCGCCTCAGGGAAAGGGGCTTGTCACCCCCCTGCGAGTAGCCGTGAATAGGATAATGTCACCTGAAGCCAGGTCTGGGGTTTGGTGCATAATGAGCTCTGAAAGGAGTTTGGAGATCTGCTATTCTAGCTTGAGGGCTGTATGGCGCAATTAGAAGGTCAGCCTGCCCCTCCTGCTCAGTGCCCAGCACAGCCACCTCCGGGACCGTGATGGTGGAGTGGTGATTGCTCATGGGTGGGGACCTCAGTCCCACTGTTTCCATTTGGGGGCTCACAGGCTTCCAATTTCCAAGCACTTCCCCCCATCCAAGGTGTTTACCCCATACATGTGTCATATACCACCCCTGTATGCTATCTTGTCTGCCTTGTCTGTCTTCCTACCCAACCTACCTCCCCAAATATACCTACTATCCTTCCCCAACATCCCATTCTCACCTTAAAAAAAAGGGCAATCTGTTCCCAAAAAACATTTTGCCCCATACATAGCTATCCATTTCACACACGTGTCCACTGGACACGTAATCTGGTCTAATTGGCTTTGCAACACATTATTGTTGCTCTCACCTCTCTGTAAAGGGTTTGAGTGCCGAAATATACCTCAAAATTCAGTATATATGCTCAGCTGTTGCTGTAGAAGAAATGGGCAGCTATTGACATTCCCTACACCCGTCCTGCACATCCCTAGATACTTTCCCCTATTGTCTTTTCCTCTGCATGCCCCCTTTTTCAACACTTTCCTATCACCCCTTTTTTCTATTCTTTTAAAGAAATTAGGATGGGGGCAAGCAGGAGTAAGCTCTTTTAAGCAGTAGTAAGTGGGATTAAACCTGTTTGCATGGCGTTAAGCAATGCTTACACAAATTAATCACTTTTAAGGCTGACTGTCTTTAAGCATATTTAACCAGAAGTTAGCATTGCTTATCGCCACGCAAACCCAGTTACAACTGCTTAAAAGTGCCTCAATCACTCTGTATCCAACAGCCCTTGCTCTGCCCAACAACAAAATAGTCAGTCCTTGCAAGTCTCGAACCCAGGACCCTACACACCTTAGCCATAGCAAGTTACCACTAAGCCATCTGAGCTACAGATTTGAGTGATGTTTTCTCAAACATATCATGCAGCACAGTCATTCAACAGTAGGGAAAATGTATTTATATATGTATATGTATTTACCCAATCAACTGTCTCATTTCATTCTCCGGCAATGGACCATTCCATCAGCTTTCCTTTTCCAATTTAGAAGGATCTACCCCATATCAGAGAAGTTATCAATTACAACTGGCAACGTATCTCAGATAATAGAGACCTTGTACACATACTGTGAGATTCCCCTGTTTATCACACAAGAAAACTAGGACACTACGCAATTCTTTTGAAAAGGGTGATCCTTCTTTTTCTCCTGTTTCAGGAGTTAACATGAGAGTTAATACAGACATGTTTGCTTGTAACAACTGCGTTTCCTGTGATTACATCTTACAGGCACAAGAATTTGTCTTTCATCACAATGGCAGAAAGATTAAGTTTTTTAATTACTAGGATTGCAATAGTAGCTTTGTGGTTTATGCAGCAATCTGCAACTCATGTCCCTGCTTCCATATTGGCAAAACTACTCGGAAGCTCGTCAGCCGCATCAAAGAGCATAAGGCTGCAATCAGAAAGCATGATGATAAAAATGCCTTGGCAGGCATAATGCTACATGCCATGCTTTTACAGGTGTTAGATGTTTTGTCCTTGAACAATTAGAAACACTTTTTGGGGACAGGTAAACTCTTCTAAACATTAAAGAACTTAAATGGCAACTTGAATTTAATACAGAATCCCCTGGGCTCAATGAAACTAGCAACCTTAAAAGTGCTTTAAAATGGATCAGTTATTAAACTGGTCTTCACCCTCCTCCATTAACATGAAAGTTTCACTAGGAAGCACATTATAACACACTTTAAATGTTTAATTTGACTCACTGCTGTGGTTTTATGATGTTGGCTTACTGTCTGCTTGTCATTGGGTTAAATAGTTTAAAACTGACATTTTTTTTCACTCTCTCCCATTCACATGAAAGTTTCACTAGTAAGCACATAGTAACATACTGTGAATATTTGTGTTTGGCTTGGTACTAAATGTTATATAATGTTGGCTTACTGACTGCTTTTCTTTTGGTAAAATGTTTTTTAACTAAATGACAGTTTTTGTAAAAACATACTGCTAACGTTATAACATTATATCAGATGATGTGACTGATGAGCTCAGTAACACAGCATGTCAATTCACAGCTTGTCAATGTTTTTTTTTTTAATTTTACAATAGTTAACATTATTTATTTGAGGAAATGGACAATGTATTACTGCACAAGAATCTTAAACCTCAACACAGAATTTCCACAAATAACAATGACTTTTTTACTATTAAGGTTGCATTAAGGGTCTAGCTATAATCTTACATCCATGCCCACCATACTGAAAGCTCTGCCTTTTAAATACATTACAAGTTTAAATATTTAAATTGGACAAGGTGCATTGGTCATTTTACAAGTTTTAATGTGATTTATGACTTTTTACTTTGTACTTAATCCCAAACATTTCTGATGTATAACAGTTTTTCTGATGAAGTCCTGAAACATTAAACTGACGAAAGTGCCCAAATATTGGTTCACTGTCTCATCTCTTGTCATTGGTGTAAAAAGCATTTTTTTGCATGTGATTTTATTTATATTTTTTCAGAGCAGTTTTTGGTTATTTTACATATATATATATATATATATATATATATATATATATATATATATATATATATATATATACATCACCTAATCTTGACTGAAACACTAAAGATGGAGGTGTGTCCATATTCATTAAGGATATCCACACCTCCAGGCTAGTTCCTCAGCATAATGCATCCGGGATTATCCAAGTGCAATTAACTCTGGGCAAGACCGCAATCCAAATTGTAACTTGCGACAGATCTCCCAACATGCCCCAGGATTCCCACTCCTC
>NC_056739.1:1608990812-1609000812 GCF_019279795.1 Protopterus annectens
TGCCACTGATATGTCAGGGACAAGGCTTGTGTGGGGAACAGACAAAACATAACACCCAATCCTCTGGCCATCATGTTGATAGTCCCACAGTTAAAAGCTATGCAGACCGACTGCATTCCATGCAAAACTAGCAGGTACACACAAACCCTGTAAAATTAGCAGTATTCAATGCATATAATAGCAATACTCACACACTGCCCTCTAGGTCTGGAACCTTATACAAACATGTAGTTGGCCTGTGTCCACAAGTCTTGTTGTAAGAGGTATTCCTACCTGCTGTCTGCAACACTGCTGCCCCCACACATGAAGGATGTCTTCCATACAGGCAAGGTAAAGGGACAATGCCCACATGATGTAGTTATTTATAGTAGTGGCTTGCTATGACATTGGCTATTGGAAGAACTACACAGCTCACTGCAGGCAATTAGCAAGTGGGGAACAGCAATTGGTGAAGAGGCCATCACCTGAACATGAGCATCACCTACAAAAGCCATGCTTCAACCTATTCAAATGAGAGAGACAGAGAGAGAGAAGAGAGAAAGAGAGAGAAGAGAGAGAGAGACTGGAAAATAGCTGGAGATGGAAGTAATGAAGTAATGACAGACACATGAGTTTCAGACCCCACTACCTTCAGAACAGTCATGGTAATGCAAAATGTATCATGCTACAAACTTCATAGGTTTTCAATAGGCGTATCTATGATCTGTCCCTATATATCCCCCCCTAATGTTAGGCTTTGTCCATATGTGATGCTCTAAGAGGTGGATAGGTTGGGTCACAGCTGAGGAGCCTGACACACCCTGGAAAAGAACATATGGAAACCACTAGAGTGTCTGTCAGTTGTGTCAGTGACAGTTAATGGGATGTTGCCCATATACATATTTGACCTGTGAATATGAGTATTATACATGTTTGTATTGTAAATCTAGGCTACCTATATAGGGCATGAGCATAGTAAAGCACTGTTGCAGATGTGTGTGTGAAACTGCATATGATATATTGAATTAATAACATTCAACTGTACAGTGTTCTTCTGGACAATATTCACAGTTGTGACAGATATCTGTAGTCACTTACACATATACTAGTGTTATGGCAGCTATATTAATACTTTATCAAAATTGACTTCCCTGTTTTGTCACCCAGTGATATGGACCAATGACCAGAAGTCCTGGTATAACAGGTTGAGACATATGATTGAGCTGCAAGACTGTAAATACAGTGTGCTATAATGACATAGAGCGAAAATGTATACCAGGTATCCCCTGAGCAAGTATATGTATGCAGATGTTCAGCTGAAAAGCACAGAAGTAATAACATGGGTCACAAGCACTCCAGAAAATAGGATGTGCATGTTGCACATGTGTGTAATATCACTGTCACTGCATACGACAAAATAAAATGTGTACTGCTACTGATTGTTGCATTGCCATGACACTGATATGGGTACTACAGTAGGCATGCTTATCACATAATAATCAGAGAAGTGTACAATTTTCTTATGACACACTGTTGAAGCTTACCACTAACAGCTATATCAACACCCATTTACACTGGATATCAAAGTGTACACACCCCTGTTGGAATGCCAGGTCTGTATGCTGTATGCCAATGAGACCACAGAAAGTGATGTCAAAACATTTCTCACCTCACATGTGACCCATAAACTGTACAATTCTATTGTAAAAGAAACAAAACTGTTTCATGGAAGGTGAGCAACCATAGCCACGTGAAGATGTGATATGACGTTAGAGTACAAACCAAGACAAATGGATGCTGTAATCATCTCAGTAGGTTTTTACACAACATATCAGTGCAAGGGTGTGCACACACATTCAGCTGGCTTACTGTACTGAGTATTACTTCCCATATGTTTCCACAAGACAGGTTGTTATGTTCCCTATTAAACCGAGCAGGTGATAGGCCACATCACAGGTGGGGATTGTGTTGACATGTGCTTTTGTGGGGTCATGTTCCAATTGTACAAGTACCATGCATTTTAACAGGGGGTTGTACACTTCACATCCACTGTAGCTATATGGAATCAGCAGTATCTAACCTGTACAACTATTCTCCACCAATGATAGAGTAATCCCCCTTGGTGGACAGCATCAAGACACAAAGCATATAATAGGTTGCCATAGTGGCCTTACAGGGACACATAGGTGCAGACCACAACTTGGAAGCAAGTGCATCTCTATCTGACCAAGCATGTGGGTTCACAGGTAACTTCCTGTAAGGCTGACTATGACTAGAAATCAGACATATCCAAACCACCAAGGCCAATTGCAACCATGTCTCCACATATGTATGCAGTCTCAGAGCCAGTAACACAAGCCAGCCTGTACTGGGGGTAAAGCACACCTCATACACACATGCCATGGATGCATGCAACCTGCATCAGACAGGATAGGTGGGAACAGTGGGTCCCTGTCCACAACATTAATACAGGAGGATATGCACATCAACCACACTCCTGCCTGTATCAATTCTGAGCATGGACATAATGCCGACTGATGGCAACAACAGCAAGTCTCAATGGGGCATGGGAACATCACAGTTTGCCTCCTACATGAACACAGGCATGTGCTCACAGTTCCATCACACACTACAGTCAAAAACAGACATGTCATCATCCACACACCATCTACATGGAAGATGGTCACTGTCATCCCTCTACAGAGAAGTGAATGGTGAATAGTGGATTATGCCTTTAAGTGTCCAACATTGGGGAACTGGACAGGTCAGGGCCAGGAGTGTAATGCAAGATGTCAAAGCCATGATAGCTTACAGTGTTATGATATAGTCTGGATTATTTGCAAGTAATATCCACTGTTGAAGTGCACATGGACAACCATATGAAGTCCTGTGATCTTTTTTCCTGTTTATGTTTTCCAGGTACAATAGCCCGGGAATGTCTGCCTGCATTCACAAACCTAGAAAATGATGCAATCATCCAATACCTCATTATGCATAATGCCATACTATTCAGCGGTAGGGCCCAGGATCTGCAGGAGAGGACCGCCATGTGGAACAAGCTTGTCCACAGGGTAAATTATGTCAGCCTGCACAACCGAAATTATAAGCAGGTGCAGCATCTGTGCGCAGATCTGATCCGCCATGCCCGTCAACTTGCTGCTGCAGTTAGGAGGGACCAGCTAGCCACAGGCAGGGGTCATGCCATCCAACCCCCACTGACACATGCTAGGGAGCTCCTCACCAGCCTTGGGGCACCCGCCCACCAGACAAGCCAGCAGGCTGAAGACAGCATTGTGGAGGTGGGTGCCACCCACATAATGGATAAGGAGTGTGCAGGTAAGGCCCCAGGGCACATTACTGGACCACTGTTGCTTATCCATTTTCATCTGTAAAAGTATCTACATGCATATGTCAGATAAGATAGTCTGTTGCTGCAGTGTAGTAATGAACAGATGTGCATAATCTCTAGTATTGTGGGTCCGTACTGTTGATGTGCTGAAATGCTGCTCCCACCCTGTACCAATGCCACATGTGTGGCTACTGACATTGCTTCTCTTTCACAACTGTTTAGGTCCCTCTTGTATAAAACTGGGGCAGCAGCCTGTAGCTGGTGAGTATGGCATTATTTTGTTCAGGTTTGCTAATACGTTATGGTCATACTATTTGCCATTCACACATTTAACACACCTACCCATAATGCATGCTGTACATGTTCACTTATTGCTGGTGTTAATTGCACTGCATCACAATGATCACCATGGTGGCATATCTGAGGGATATGTAAGAGTCCTGCAGTATACCTAACAACCTGTCAGTGCAAGATGTGTGGACAGCGATGAACATAATGGTGGGACAAATGGCCTACAGTAGGGACATGTCTGAAACAATACCCTTATACAATGGCTACAACAGTGTATACACCACTATTACAATGGCTACTGTTCCTGATATAAACAACGGCAAACCACAATACCACATTCTACACCTTTTACAACCTGTAATGTGATCCTAATTTGAGCAATGAATGTGTAATATGGAATCTTATGTTAGGACAACAAATATGGGGAATACATACCTTAACAAACACTGGAAGCATATGTGTGCACACACTCCAAATACCATATTGTGGAAGCAGCTTGTGATGTACTGGCAGCATTCACTCTTCTTGCGTACACACCTTCCATCAAGTACAAGAACTCAATGTCACACCAAGTAATGGTCTGCCGTCCAAGAAGTATGTCCATAACATTTGCCCATTCACTTGCAACAGAGGCAGCCGTGGCTTGCACACATCTTACAAACCATGAAATGGATCCCATATCTGAAAGGTAGCACTCAGGAATGGGAAAAGTAGCCTTACCTCACCACTGCATATACCATGGCAAACAGTGCAGACAGTCATGTATGTGTGTATGAAGTATGGGACAACATTGCTGTAGAAATTAAACAGATGTCCATCCAAAACAGATGACAAAACATGTTGCAAACTGGTCATTGAGGCTGCCCAGAAACATGCAGCAACACTGAGGGACTTGCAGGAATGTCTAGCAAGTACTGCCTGTGCAATACCTGTGTCGACAATTGCCTGGATTCTGCATAAGGGTGGCCTATGGGTTAGGGTAATCAGACGGAAGAGTTGCCCCACATGATATCTCATCCAGGACTCTCTACAGGTAGCATATGCATAACATCAAGTCTCCCAAAGGCATCTGTTGCAATGTGTAATGGTGTCATGAGACCAAGGCTCAAACCTACTGACAGTATTCATAAAGATACATGTGGTGCACAAGCAACACCTGATTCCACCTCAGAGCCACCATCCTCAATATTTACCTTACTGGTGCCAGTGTACACCTTTAGGTTTGCTGTCATTAGCTGGAACTAGGCTGGTAGACATGGTGTTTGGAATTTGGAACACTGCAAAATAACACTCATGCGTGGCCCATAGTTGTCAAGCATCTGTAATAAGGCTGAGGATGGGGAGGGGTGTCAGCTTGAAATACAACAGTGAACTGAGGCATACATCCAAAGCTTGCTACGAATGGCTGTATCTGAACACAGTGAAGGTTATGAATTGTGCCAGACATAACCCTGACTCTACAGCAATAGTGAAGTCATTGTGTGACCTTCAAGGGCTGTGCACATGAGCTGACCTTGCAATATGGCAAAGTTGGGGGACATTTGTACTGCAGAGTGACAAAATAATGGCAAGTGAAGATGGGCCATGCTAGTATACCCCATCCAGAAATGGTGACTACTGTAGTTCACTTAGGTGCTTCAACAAACCATTGTGTTAAGGGTGTACACACTTATGCAAACCACATATTGTATGCATCTCATTCAGCATCTGCTTGACTAACATATTTGTTTGATACTGCATTGGATTGCAGAGGTCATATGTCACATATCAGGTGTGTGTAATGTTAACAAATGCAGTATTGTGGCCCCATTCATATCATAGAAGAGGCTGGCATGTCAGCAAGGGTGTGTACACTCCTCATATCCACATTAATCTTTGAAGGTTGTCAGTGTAACCGGATTTTATTGCACATACATGCATTGCTGCTGATGAGATCTGCAAATCAAAGGACAGGCATTAATTACTGACATCAGTCCTCATATCATCCCAGGTATGTGTCAGACAAATACATAGGGGCTGAGAGCAACAGAGCAAACATAACTGCCATACATATACACTTGTGAGGTATGGTGCACAGTACACACCAGTGTGCTGTAAAGGTGCACAGCAATACTGTGTACATAGGTGCAGTGTGTTCCAGGGGAAGGTGCATCACATACTAACACAACTCATGCATCACAGAGATGTATAATGTTGGTAACAAGGATTGAGTAAGGCTGCAGTGCATGCTGTTGAGTGCCATATGTCATGCATGTTGACTGTTGGGTAATGAGAGGTCTGTGTAATATCTTTGTGCCACCTCACCTGTAAGTGTGTGTGTGTGTGTGTGTGTGTGTGTGTGTGTGTGTGTGTAGAAGTAAACCATAATGTACAGGTCTTAATTTACATTTCTTGTCTGCCCCTCACATGTGGCAAGGTGGGTCAGGGTCCCTCCTGCAGGCAAACTGATGTTAGTGTCCATATAGACTCTGACAATGATGATAGGCATAGTGCAGCACAGGCAGGGTTGTCAGCGGCTGAATCTGTGCCATTGGTTGACATCCCACTTTTATCCACCACATCCCCGCACACAGTCACAATGCCCATACATACCTCATTACCACTGGCCACAGATGAGAGACAGTTGGTGGGTGGTGGCATGGGACAGGACAGTGTGGTGATTATGGCAAGTGTGCATGTACAAAGCAGCCATAGCCAGATGACTGGCGAGGTACCACACAGGCAGATGTACAGGGGTGCTCATAAGAGGGCTTCTGGCCATCATGCCCCTGGCAAAAGTGCCAAGCAGGTGTCACCAGACGCATGTTTCAGGCCATCATGGAGAAACAGGCACTTATGGAACATTAAACCAGACATAGTCTGAGGTACCAAAGGGCTACTTTTCCTGCTGTACGTGACTACATCCGTGATCCTGCAGGTGACCACCCTTATTTTGCAGAGGTCATGGATAGACGGTTGGGTGAGAGGGTGGGAATCCTCGACCATGTGGTGTCTGTGGTAGACATGTGCTGGGAGTAGGGCATCAGCCACATGGACGTACGTCAGCAACACCAACAGGTGGAGGTCTACTCAGATGTGCAACTCATGGCCACTCCCATAGTGGCAGTATCAGCACCAGCACTGTAGGGGGGTTCTGTCCGCACCACAAAGCACAGGCCATGTGCACATGGTCCTGGCCAGTCCCAACAGGGACACAGATCCAGTGGACAATTGTCATCATCAGGGCAGAGTACCATATCTGGGCTTCTGCCTGGTAGTGTCCGTGCAACCCCTGGCAGGCTCAGTTCCCGTCTCCATGGCCAGAGACAGTGAACTGCACACCCTGCCATGTACGGTCTGCAGCTGTCCAACAAACTCCTGTATAGGGCAGCCACATGGCAGAAATGTATGCATACATACACACACACATATCACCAACACAGCTAGGGCACCTCCATACCTACATACACCATGTCTGCACAGACCATGTAATAATGAACCCCCTAACCCACACACATGATGTCAACCAAATGGCTCAGCTTAGGCCTCTGGCAAACCCACAACACACTCTGTGCATATGATGATACCTGTGCCACATCTCTGTCATCCATACCACTGATGCAAGGACATGCTAATATTGTTCTGATGCACAGGGTGAATGTACTAGGGTTTAGCAATGTAATGCTATTTAACATGTTGTTAGCTGGAATGATTAATGCTTACACGTCAAGGTGTGTAGCTGTCCAACCATGATGCATTATAGCTGTTATTAACACTGACTGATTGTGGTCTCCATAATGTATTCTGTTTGTGTTCTAGCTGTCTGTGTCAGCAGGATGTTGATCTGCTGTCCTTTCCTACAAGGGGTGTGGCACTGTGGTGACACCCTGACTGTGTCATATCCCAGGTACAGCTGAACACAAGTAACAGGTCTATATAACAATTACTGCATGTGCCACATGGCTGATAGATTTGAGGGGTGTATACAGGTAAGTGCATGGTTGCTGAAGTAAGCAGCTCTTCTACAGTGGACAATGGCAAGTGTACTGGGTGGCACACCCCAAATGTTTGTGAATAACACACACAGAGGCTTTGGTGTTGACGCAATACACAGATAATACTGTTCACATGGACGTACTTCATTTTGCAGTGAATTCATTTTGGCCTATGTATTTCCACCAAGATCAAATTGCCAAAACATCACATCAGTAAATAATCAGTCCACCAGTTTAATGTCATTGACAATGGTACTGGCAGGGTATATGTCATCTTACCCAATGTAGTGCATTCCTGGATTTGATAAATACAGTGACGCTGGTGTTGGTGGCACAGCCACCCACTTTGGAGGGTGTGGGGTGGCGTAGAACAACACATAGTGTGATCAACAACTACTTAACCTGTTAACATAAACTGTACAGTATAACAGCACACTAAGCGGGGGGATATACACAACAATAACCCCAATGTGGGTGGCTGTGCCCACAACTACCACACCTAACTATATATACTAACTCCAGTATCGCTGTACAGCTGTACAGTGGGGAAGAGGGCATTTAAACATCCACTACTAGTTTTGATGGAATGAATTTCCACGAGATGATCGCTTTGAAATGTAACGTTTTGCCAGTTAGTTCTCAGATAAATGATCTCCTCGGACATCTATTTTCTGCAAACTGAAGTAGGTCCCTTCGCATACACACACACACACACACACACACACACACACACACACACACACTTACTTGGCAACACTGAGAGTAGAACCCCTACCTAGTTACTTATTGCTACTAATGTGTTTGGCCTTAATTGACACACCACAGAGCTTTTAGGGTGAGGTGTGTCCTGAGCTTCCTGTTAAATGAAGCACATCACCAGGCCTTGTACAGTATGGTAATGGGGGATGTCCTGGATGTTAATGAACAATACAGTGTATGACATACTGTCATATACACATTGACAAACACATACAGTCATAGACACATTTGACAGACCTGGCTTTAGCAGTGCTAACTACCTTGTCATGAGTCTATACTGTTACAGAGTTTTTGCACGCAGCACATGCATTATTGGGCTGGATAGTGTAATCAGTTATCTGTATGGTTGATGGTGACAGCAGTCCTCATACAGTAGACCTTGAGAGTACCATGGTGTAAAGCTAGTATATCCAGCACCCGCACACCACATTGGATACTGTACTCACTGAAACCCATGATACTGTTCTGGCATACCCACAATCACACATTGACCAGGACTGCAATACAAACCCTTATCTGTCTAATCAGTACAACTACAGGGATATTCATTTACTGCACATGCCACAGGGTTAGTAGGGTGAGGGTTTCATGGCTCTCCTAATGTCAGCAACATCACCATCCCTTATAATGTATGGCAAGGTTTTGTGTATTTGGAGAATGTGGCCTCAGAATGCTGTCTCCTACAAATATGCACACTCACACACAATTGCACACACACACACACACACGCACACACACACACACACACACACACACACACACACACACACACACACACACACACACACACACACACACACACACACACACACTCACATTTGCCAGGACTCAGAGGGTAACCTATGCCTATCTACCCGTTTGTAGAACAGTGTTATGCTTGTACTGCAAGCTCCAGGTAGCCCATAGGGTGATGAGTGTAAAAAGGTAAATTTAATGTGAATTACAGCAGCAGCCATTTCAAAGTATAGCAGTGGGATTGTAGTGGGTGAGAAGGCCCTCAGAGTATTTGCAACTACAAGTTTACAAATGCACAGACACTGTTATTCTCAGTAATGCACACTGACACATTTGTCAGTACTGAGGTCCATAGGTGCAGGTGTTTTTAGGTATGCACCAGGCTAACATTTATGGAGAGATGAGAAGAGTAGGGCATGCAGGTACACTGGTATATTGCCACCTGACATTTGTCAGCAGGCCTTCTGTCAACTGATGACACTTGTGTGATCCCAAGGATGACAGTTAAATTCAACATCCAATCATCTGGTTTTCTTTTGCAGAAGGCCAGTGAGGTGCTCCAATTGATATGTATACAACATATATTGCATAACATGGCCAGTACACAAGCATGTTCTGTTGAATGTGGTAGTCTGGTTGAGGTATCCATGGCATGTGGTGCATACAGAGTGGGGTTTTCTAACTGTGGCATTCATAACACAGCTGGGCAGACATGTCACTGTCAGTCAATCAGAGACTGCCTGTAAGCAGCCAAGATGGATACCTGACATCTGCACATCTGTACAGAGGACAGACAGAAATTAACTAGCCAACAGGTTATGCATTAAGATGAATGTTTGGACAGATAAACATCTGACACTGATAGGCATGCCATTACTATATGACAGCAGTCCTCAATGACATGTCCTAAATA
>NC_056739.1:1609005812-1609070812 GCF_019279795.1 Protopterus annectens
TTGCTGGTCAGCGCCTCATGGGTGTTGAGGAAATATATGTGCTGACATAGCATCCAGGAACTGGTGGAGTACCCTGGATGCTGATGTCTGTGAGATCCCCAAGATATCCCCAGTTGCCCTTTGGAAGGTACCTGTGGCTAGTATTCTTAAGCCTACACATACCTTGGTATCCACTGGAATGGGTTCCCCTCTGTTGGTTCTGTGTGTGAGGCGTGGCTGGCACAGCTCAACAGTTTGCTGTAGAATGTCCCTGTCTACCCTATAGCGCTCCACTGTCTCCAGCTCATGCAGCCCCTGGTAGGTTTCCCTGGATCTGTACACTCTTCTCCTCATCCTCACTGTGGATTGGTCATCAGCATTCATATCCTCATCACCCTCAGCCTCTTGCACATATTGATATATGAGAGCAACAGCAGCCCATAACATTTTGTTAGTCTTGTCAGGTAAAATTTGCCTGTCTGTGTACACTGGTGGTGTAGAGTTTTTGGAAAAAAAACAGACTGGAAGGTGTTTGTATAGTTTATAGTAGTGTGCTAGGCTGTTCCATGTGTACTTGGTTGATTCTGATACAATTCACCTGCCAGCTATGCTAGTTCTCCTTGATTGCCTTCCTACTGCTGTTTTCCCTTTCCATTGCCTTCCCGTTTAAGCCCCGAGGTGTGGCGCTCATACCCAGTGGTTAGATGTGAACAGAGCTAGTTCCTGTTTTTTTTTTTTTGTTTGTTTAAAACCTGGTGCGCAGCATGCACACCCATTTAGGCAATGTAAACACTGCTAGGCAGCCTCATACACACACCCTTCCTTAGCTGTGCTTAGCTAAGGGCAAACATGAGCCACAGAGCTCCAATAAGCTTACATCATGCATGACACATCCCCTTATGAGGTCATCCACCTTCCTAGACTTATACAATGGTGTTGCTGCACCTACATGGTTGGGTGCAAGCTAACACTGAGAGGAAATCTGTGATTCTGTATCACTACCCTCATTTGCATAAAACAGAATGTTAATTCATAGTTGCAACTCTTACAATCAGCCTTCCCCTTAGCAACCACTGTTCCCTGGTATTGTTGTCTTATGCATGCCATTGGCTATTATGGCAAAATGCTGATTTGGGTTTAAAAGCTTATTTTCACCTTTTTTCTTATTTTTGGGCCGATCCCGTTTGTACACCGCTGCCCTATGCTTAAACAGCTGAGATCAGCCAAAAAAAAATAAAGTTGTTATTTATAATTTTGAAACTATTTCTCATGACAATGGCCATATATTAGGCCATTGGCATGCCCACTACATTGAATACATGCTTTCTTTCAAGCTGTCATGCCTCCATTTTGTAATTTGCAGAAATGTATGCGGTTAGTAACCGAATACATTTCTGCAGGTTACACTATTCTTTGCACAGAGGCCTGCCTGCTTCCTGGATCACTAATTCACCTCATTTGCATGGTTTTCATCAGCAAATGAGTTAATTATCATATAGCAGTGATGTCCGTGTGGGAATAGTGTAGGCATGCTCGTGCACATCTCGGGGGCTCATTCCTGGATTGCTCGGTGGCCATATTGCATGCAGCAGCTCTTGCACTATTCAAGCACTCCATGCAAAGCTTGCTGAATCTGGGGGAAAATCTTCTTCTCTAGCTGTTAAATCACTTACTCTCAATAATTGACCTTGTGTAATAATTTCCTTGTTTTTTTTAGGGTACATCCTACTATAATGTAGATAAGTATTATTTTTCACCTCCTTCTTAAAAATTTTTGTGATAAGCTTGTCTTTATTTTTAAATATACTGACGTCCAAAAAATGAATGGTGGTAGGACTAAACTGACATGTAAACTCCAAATAAGATCATACATTATTGATATATGTTACAAAATCCCCCAAAGACGTCTCAGTCCCCCTCCAAATCAAAAACACATCATCAATAAAATGGTACATAGTGATAATATTATTCATATAATCACTTTGCAGTATGTAGGTTGTTTCCCACCCATACATAACCAAATTAGCGTAACTGGGGGACATTGCTGCCCCCATTGCTACTCCATTTGTCTCACAATAAAATTCATTATTAAATGAGGAAAAAATACAGCTAAGGATCACATCTAGCAATTCTATTAACATAGTTACAGTGTTTTCAGAATATAGTTTAGACTTTAGTAGTTCTAGTCTCAATGTTTCCATGTCCTCAGTGTTAGGTATCACTGTATATAAGGACTTTATATCCAATGTAACCAATAAATCACTATCTAAAACTCTAATTTCTCTAATCTTGTTGACAAAATCAAATGTGTCTTTGATGTAAGTTGTATTGTTGGCCACTACTTTTTGTAGATGTTTGTCTACATAAATGGCCATACTTTCACTTTTGCTATTTAAGCTAGATACGATATGTCAAAATGGGGGGATTATTCAAATTCCAAAAATCCGACTAATTCTAGGGTTATCAATGATAACATATTTTCTTCTGTAATTCTCCCAGTACAAAACCGTTCTTCTATCAATGAGTTAATAAAAGAGTAGGATTTCTTAATGTCTTTAAAAGTAACCTTTTTGTAAAAAATGATGTCAGACAGTTAAATTATTTTGTGCTCATACACATTTCTATCTAGCACCACTATTGCTCCCCCCTCGTCTGCTTTAAAAACTAAAAACTCATCATTCTTTACAAAATTGTCTTTGAAACTGTATTGTAGATCTGTGAACTTACGTGCACTAGTCTAATCCACTTGAATAACAGTTCTATTGCTGTCAGCTGAATCTTTAGAATCTATTGAACGGTCTCATCTGACCACACCCGTAGCAGTGCTTCTAGACTCCAAAAATGTTTTTAATGTTTTGTTCATCTCACACATTAAACGAAAGACATAAGTCTTGCAATGTCATTGCTTGAGTCTCCGGAGCTAGATGGATAGTTAAGTTGAATAGCTTGCCCTGTGAACCACACACCATCGGGATTCCAGTAGAACCAAGAATACACATACAAAAAAATAGAATAAATCCCAAGGTAGCAGACAAAAGCCAAACAAATAATAGCCACCAGAGGCAAAGAGGTTGGATAAGAACCAGCTAGACTTGCAATAGCTTCTTTTGTTATACAGACTGTTGCTTAGTAGGATTTAGTTTGCTTTAGTATAGTTCCTAACTTTTACAGGCTTAGCTGTGTTTTCCAAGTCGATTTCTATGTTCAGGGAGACAGCATTGTGGTCCGACTTCACCAAATAGTACATTACATAGGGGGATGCAATATTCTCCCATGTTGGTGAGTACTAGGTCCAATATGTTTGATCATCTGGTTGGAGAGTGCCATATCTGGTCCAGGGTGGTTATATTTATGAAGTCCATGGAATGCTGTCCCTGTAAGTTAGAGTTAGCATATGTTTCCAGTCTATAGAGGGATAGTTAAAGTTTCCCATGAATAGGGTATTTGGGTGGATGGTCAGCATCTCTAGCAGGTCTAAGTAAGAGTTGTGAGCTTCATGGATCATAGAGGGTGATGTGTAGCTGACCAGAACATGGTAGGAAGCCTTGTCTATTAAAACTTGGACATGGATGAACTTCAGAGTATCATCCTGTTTAACCAAACTAGAGTTGTATCTGTTACCAATGTAGATCGAGACACTGGCACCTTTAGCCTCTGTCTGTGCTGCTGTTGGTTTAAATGTGTGTGCCTTCTACTGTCAGAGTACTTTCTGCAGCTGTAAGCCGAGAATTAGTAACAGAAAATATTTATTTATTTTATTTATTTTTTTATTTATTTTACATTTGTTGACCGGGCTAGTCTAGCTGGAGAAATTTCCATTTTCAGTAGCGGCCCGGGGAGAAAAGCTCCACAGAGTGAGATACATACAGAAAAACTAACCAGACTAATGATAATAATAACAGTAATACTAATAATATTAGAGTTAGTAATAGGGTTTGCAATAAAAACAAAAACTAGTAAACCCTTCAATGTAAAGTACTACTACAGGAGTTAATTCCTATGACACACAATACTATCTACATGACATTGTACAAATTGAGAAAGAGAAGGCAAAAAAAAGAAAAACTTAATAGATTGTAAATAAAGGAAAGTATGTAAAAAAAAAGTAGAGTGAAAAGAGAGTAAGGGAAAAGTTAGGGATTAATGTAGAAAATAGCAAACAATACAGATAACAGGTAGAGAAGTAGTGGGAGAGAAGAGAAGACAAATAGTGAGAAGTGTATCAAGGAGTAAGAGAGATAGTTTTATATAGTTAGTTATAGTTAAAGGCTAATCAGGTTTACTACAAGAACAAAGCCAGTGATTTTGGAAATGCAGTTTAATACTTTGTTTGAAGAGAGGCAATGAAGTAATCTTTGTTATGTTAGAAGGTAACAAATTCCATTTTGTCCCTACAGCATTGGTAAATAGAGAGTCACCAGCATAATTATTTGATTTTATAGAACTTATTAGAAGTTTGCTGGAGGAGCGGAGAGAGTTGAGATTTTTATAGGGATTATGAGTTGTGAGAGTATTGGGGTATTATTAGGTTGGTACCAGATTTTATGGGCAATGCAGAGTTGATGGATTATTAGATAGTTCTGAAACTCAGGCCAGCCTAGAAGTTTTAAGTTTAGGCAATGATGTGTTTTATATGGGTTACCTGTAGCAAAGCGGGCAATGTTATTATAGCAGGTTGCCAGTTTGTGAAGGCTTGTTTTTTTGAGATTGGTAAAGATAGGAGAAGCATAAAGAAGAGTGGAGATAAGATGGGAGTGAGTGATCCTTGTTCTAGTCGAGGGTGTAAGAAAAGGTCTAATTCGATATAGGGATCCTATCTTTCTGTTAACTAGTTTTATGGAGTTGTTAATGTGTAGGTCAAATGAGAGATTATTGTCAATTGTAATACCTAACAATTTAGTTGATGTGTCAGGGGAATGATAGTGGCGCTGTTGGAAGAGATAGAGAAATGTAAGGGAGAGGTCCTGCATGTGGGGGTAAAAATATATCTACATTCTCCAGAGTGAGGAGAGCTTACAGGATGTGTAGTTTCTTGTTTAGGCTCCTAGCATTGAGAAGTAACACCTTAAGGTTGCTTTGAGGTTTTTTTTAATGTTGGTAGTTTTGTCTTTTTAAAATTACCTAAAAAGGCTCTAAAGGGTTGGATAAAGGTTTATCCACTATCCAAAAGCCCAGTTGGGACAGGTGCAGATCATCCTTGGCAAAGGAAAGTGGTCTTTTAACCATATCCTTCCATGCTGATACATAATGGATTCCCCTGGAGAGACACCAGAATATAAGCCAGTTACTAAAATCAGTAATCTTCTGATCATACTGTAGCATCATCCATGGTAAAGATAGGATGCCACTCAATGCAAGGCACATTTGTCTCTATGACACATATTCAGAGAGATCTATAATGTCCCTTTTCATATGCTCCAGTGGGATATGTCTAAAGTCATTTACACCCACATGAACTATGACAGAATCATATTGGTACCTGTAGTGTAGTGACTGCACGTGTGATACTGTGGATCCTAGCTCCAGATTGGCAATTAACTGTTATCTTCTCCTTGTCCAGCTGGTGAGGGGAGTATTTGTGTGTTGTACAATGGAATCCCCTATGTCAAGAATACTAAGTAAGGTGTTTGCTTGTCTTCTGGGCTGTTTTCTTGAGGGATCATTGGGTGTAGGTCTATGTGTGGTGTTAGGTGCTGATGTTGGTGTGTGCTTTAGTGATTATTACTGAGGGTAGGTGTTGCAGTTTGATGGCTTAGGAGGCGTTTGATGTCTGGAGAGTTTTCTTTTAAGTGCCTCAGCATAATAAGGTCTATGTGTGTGTGTGTGTGTGTGTGTGTGTGTGTGTGTGTGTGTGTGTGTGTGTGTGTGTGTGTGTGTGTGTGTTGAGTGGTATGTGTGAAGAATGCAATGTGTTTCTTGGCAATCTTGTTTTAAGTGACATTTTTGCCTCCAATGAAGTTTTGTATGTACACCTCTTTCATACTGTGTTGGTTTCTTAATGGATTAAAAGGCTGTCTGAGTACATGAAACAATTGCTACATTGTCTAAGGATGCCCATATCCACCAAGCTGGCCACAGAGACATTATAAAATTGCAAAGCCTTATTGTTGGGACCTGCATTGGGGTTGGTCTATTGTGGTTTAGGGTCTTGGTTTTACAGAGCTCACCTGAGTGGTTTCTAGAGTGAAGGCTAGATATAAGATAGTGCTATGATCTTAGTACTGTTTGATGCTCTAACTGCCTTACACTTAGCTCCACGCAAAGACTTTCTGTGATATGAGTTAAAGTCCTAAGTACTAGCTTTATAGGTTTGTTGCTATATAGGGTATGACTAACTGCCACTGAGCAGTGTACAGCTTAATGAAAACATGCCTAATTTATAGCAGACAACAAAAAAGCTAAAATCTACTTCCCGTGCCCTCTGACTAATAAACAACTACACTTTAAGCTCCCAGGAGTGCCTTCCAACTCAGAGTGATCAGGTAAACACATGTTGCCACAAAATAGATGATCCTGGAACTTCTTAATGTAAAAGTACAGCAAAAGTAGTTCTCAAGTAATAACACCCAATTAAGGCTCTAAAAAGCACTCTGGCTGATGAAACAATCTCACTTTAAGCTTCCCTGTGTGTTTCCTGACTTGTACTGACCAGGCTACTTTATTACTGCCACTAAAATAACAGTTTTAGTCTTCTTAATGTAAAAACACACTTTTGCTAGCCAAAAGGGAAAAGGTATCAAGTTGCTTCAACAAGTAATTGCCACTTTAAGCTAACCTTGTATGTTTCTCAGCTCAGACAATCCAGGCTATCTTTCTACTCCCACAAGAATTGCAGTCCCAGCTTTCTTAATATAAAAAACAAACTTTAGTTAGCAAAAAGGTAAAAATGTATCAGGAGCAATTCAATAACTAGCATCAGACACTAATTCTCACTTTAAGTCTCCCTGTGTATTTTCCAGCTCAGACTGATCAGGCTATTTTACTATTGCCACTAGAATAGCAGTCCCATTCTTCTTAATGTAAAACAGGTTATACAACTTGAGTTGCTTAGATTTTTTGAGCAAAGTGGTTTAGATAAATTAACTTAGGAAGAGTGTCAGCTTTTAGGTGGTCTTATAACATAGAATAAGGTTAGAGATGCTATTAAAGACACCCAATGGAAAAGCTCTGGGACCTGATGGCCTCAACAATAAAATCTACAATGCTTTAGAAGACCTTCTTGCACAGCGATTATTTTATTTCATCACTTTCTTTTAGGAGAAGGAATTAATCCTTCATCACAGGCATCATTTACCAAACAAGGATCTTACCTTTCCATCCAGATCTAGACCAATTTATCTTATTAACTTTGATCTTAAAATGTATGCCAGAATTTTTGTGAATATAGTTCAGGGATTCTTATCAAAGCTTATATATAATTCTCAGGTAGGATTCATCAAGGGTCATTTGAGTGCAGATCATATCTTTCTGCTAAGTTTTTATTTTAAAGGAATGTCAATATTTTTTAAACCAGCAATGGGTCTCTCAAATGAATATGAATAGCCTTTGATTGTCTGAAATGGAAATATATACATGGGAAGTTTCAGAAGCAGTGCATTTCTAAGAGGTTACATCAGGGTAATGCAAAGTCTCAATGAATGCCCTAAATACAAGTTTTTTACCAAAAATCATCTTTCAGAAGAATTTTGTTTATAGAGAAGGGTACCCAGCAAGTGTGTGCCTTGTCACATTTTCTATAATTGCAGTTGAACTCTTTAATAGAATTATTACTAACACCAGAAGTTTTGGAGGTGAGACCATTATGGCTATAGAAACAAATATGCGATGTTTGCAGATGACTGTCTGATAATTACTCAAAATCCCTATAAAGATGTGCCACTAGTTTTTGGAGATCTTAAAAGTATTTGTTGATTATTATGGATTTAAGTAATTTAAGTAAATTGGGGTTAACTCCCTTTAATACTAGCTCTTATAATTTACAAGCAGTAAGATATACTTTTGCTATACCCTGGGGATCTTTAACTTCCAGACATTTAGGCATAATTTTGCATCTGAACTGCTTTAAAATGCTTGAATTGAATTTACAACCTATTTGCCCAGAAACCTGGGCAGTAAAGGCAGAGCAGATGAGGAAGCTAGAGGTGATGGAAATGAAGTGCCTGCGAAGGGTTGTAGGATGCACGCTGTGGGACAGAGGAAGAATGAGGACATAAGAGTAGCTCCAGTTGCAGAAAAGATCAAAGACAACAGATTACAGTTGTTCAGACACGTAAGAAAAGGAAAGGACAATCTGCTGAAGACGATTTGGGACAGACAGGAAAAAGGTAAGAGGAAATGAGGACATCCAGCAAAGAGGTGGATGGTTGTATGAACGAAGATCTGTGGCAGTCAGGTGTGAGTGATGAAGAAGGCAGGAGTATGGCACTGAATTGAAAAAGATGGCAACGGTTAACATGATATCCTGATCCCATGTAGAAAATGGGAAAAGAGGGGCTGATGATGCTGATAATGATGGTGCCATAGAGAGAAGCATCTTCGTTTGCAATTTTTAGGTCAAATAGCTGTAACTGAGATATTTATAGCTCCTTTATTATTTTATATTTTTCTTCATATGAATGCTCATAAGGCTAACATGATTATATAAGATAATTAACTTGATGCATAGTTTTACTTAAGACAATAAAAGAAGAAGAAGAGTATTGTTGCATGTTGTGTATGCCAGATAGAAAGATTTAGCACTCTGTCTCCCAGACTTTAAATGTTATGCCCAGGCATTTACATTTCTTCATTTACTTACTTTACATTTAAGGGAGCTTCCAACATCAGCAAAGAAAGAACTTAAACTATTGCAAGGTAAAATTCCTTGGGCAATTAGTTGGTACCCTACTAGACTTCCTAAATCCTCAATTATTCATAGGTCCATAGGAGGTTATTAGGGTAAAAGCCATAGAGCTCTTACAAGCCTACCCATATTCATCTTGAGTTGTCTCAATTTTTGATGGTTAGGTGAGTGAAGTTCTCAGAGGTAAGAGTCTATGGTAGTTAATAACTTTCTCTGTATAGGAGGAACATGGGCACATCCCTAGGAGTGATTTTGCAGTTAGCTATCCATTGATCTAGGTTGCTTTTGAAGAGGGTTAGGGAGGGGATCTGTTTCACATGAACTGGAAGCTTGTTCCAGAGAAGTGGCAGTCTCTGGAAGGTGTATTTATCTCTCCAGCATGACCTGTTCTTGTCAGAAGCTAGGTTAAGATCTGTGGAGCAAGTGACACTCCTGCAGTTTGATTATGAATGTGTAGCATTTCCATCAGGGCTGGGTCAAAGACTGCCCTGTAAGCCAGGCACAGGTTACCCCTTAGTAACCTGTAGGAGACAGAATACAATAACAGGGCTTTCAGTCTTTCCACGTAAGACTTGTTTTGTGTAGCCTGTTATTTCTTAGTGAGAAACCTCTGTGGTGTCTTTAACTATTACAGGTGCCTTGTGAGGTACATGCAAAAGGGAGCATAGTGCTCAATTATTGGTTCTGATGACGGCAGAGTTTAATGGAATTATAACATCCTCAGATCTAGCTGCAATGCCTTTACTTATAAGTTATGCCACGTAGAAGGATTTCCTTACTACTGTGGATACACAGTGGTCAAAGTTCAGATTGTTATCAACCTGAGTAACCAGATCATGTACTACTGGGTCCAAACTTAGGGGGGTGCTGTCTATAATGTAATTAGCAGAGATGTCAGCTTTCCCAAAGGGAATTATAATGCATTTTTTTTGCATTTAACTTTAGTCCATGGCTTTGGCACCAGTCATTTATCTGTGTTAATCCTGTCTGCAGTATATTAACATCATTGGGGGGCTCAACATTTGCTCTCAATTTGCAGTCATTATCAAATGTGGTCAGCCACAGGCCATCCAAGTTTGCCTAGACTTCTGTGAAATAAATTCTGAAGATTAAAGGACCCAACACAGAACCCTGTGGTATGCCACTGGTGACTGGACATTTGCTAGAGGTGAAGTCACCCACTTTGACAGTATGTGTCCTGTCGGTGAAACAGTTGGCTACCCATATGGTAATGCAGGGTCTAATTCCCAACTGGAAGAGTTTCTCTATAATACTTGCATGGCAGATTGTGTCAACTGGCTTGGATAGGTCAAGATAGGTGGTACGCACTGTCTTTCCCTTGTCCAGGGCCTTGCTAACTGACGAATCTGAAGTGGGTTGGGTCCAGAGTTTGGAGATTACCTATGTCCTTGTTAATAATGTCCATAATGATTAATTCCATGGCCTTGCAGATAAGGTTATTCAAAATTATTGGCTTATATTGCCCAGGGTTGGTTGATGGTCCCCCTTTGTGCAGAGGGATTACTGTTGCTGTCCCTCATTCAGTCAGAACATCGCCTTTGTGCAGAGGGATTACTGTTGCTGTCCACCATTCTTTTGGAACATAGCCGGTTCTCAGGCTGTGGTTAAACAGGGATCCAAGTGAGTCTGCTAGGTCATGTTTTAAGTTATTTAAAAGGCAACCTGGAATGTTGTTTGGTCCCATTGATGATGTTGTTTTGGCCTTGGAGAGCACTGAAACGACTTGCTCTCTTGAGATAGTAGGCTAAGGAATGGTGGCAGATATACTCTGGGGGATGACTGCCAGGGACAGAAGGAGAAGTTTTCAGCAAAGCTGTCAGCTAGCAGATTGGCCGTCAGGTTGGGTATGGGTGGTGTTATCCACAACCAGTTAGTACACAGCTGGGTATTCTCTTTTAGATTTTGGACATAGTAAAACAATGCCTTGTGATTATCCCTACCTAAGGAGGCTATTATTGCTTTGTAAGTAGCTTGGGAGGACTTGACAACATCTCTAATTTGTTTGTTTAAGCTAGAGAGGGATTTCTTCCTCTGCTGAGCCAGCTCACTCTTTATTCTTGCACATTAGTTTTTTTCTCTTGTTGTATAACCTGTTTATACTAGTGGCCCACCAGTGTGGATTGTTTTTTTCAGCAAGACCTGTTTTTTATCTGGTGAGGTACAGACGATTCTATACAACAGCTTATGTGGTTCTACAGGGCATTGGCGCACTTCTCTGCATAGAAGTTCATGTTATCTGCATTTAAGAAGGCTTTGAAACCTCTTATACCATCACTTATTAGGAGTTATTTGTCTCAGAAAAAGTCTTAAGCATTTTTGAGCTTGATGAGGGATCTGGTCTTATAATTACATCGAATGAGACTGATTTATGGCCTGATCTTAGCAGGGAGGACATTACCTGAGGGGAGGTGCAATGCTCTCCCATGTTAATGAGTACTATGACTAGGACATTTGAGCCTCTTGTGGATGTGCTGACTAGCTGTTCTAGAGCATTTGCATTGACAAAGTCCAAGAACTGCTGAGCCAACATGTTTGTGGTCATGTATATTTCCCAGTCTATGGAAGAATAACTAAAATTACCCATGAGTAAGGTGTTGGGCTGTGTAGCAAGTTACTCCAGTAAGTCCAGGTATATAGCATGCTTTTTCTGTTTCATGGTTGGGGACCTATAGCTAGCTATGATGTGGTAGGGTGCTTTGCCTCTAGTTAATTGGACATGGAGTAGCTCAAGAGAGTCATACTGTTTGACCAGTCTTGAGGTGTACTTATCCTTATCCATGCTCCATTTGTGGTCTGAATATATGGAAGGCATTGAAGACCTGCGTGGCTAGGATGTTTTCTTCTCCTTTGTACCATGGCTCAGTGACAAAACAGATGTCAGCATCTTCCAAAGACTGGAGATCTTCCAGGGAGTGCAGTTTCTTGCTTAGACTCCTAGCATTAAGCCTCAGTACCTTGAGTTTATTTAGAGAGGATTTTGTTATGTTGGGAGGTTGGTTACTTTGATACTGGCAACAAAAGGCACAAAAGTTTTTTAACTGGTAGTTTGTTTTGCAATGAGCTTGTTCACTGATGTTGGTATGGTTAATGGTTCTAAATTTAATAAAGTTGATGTTTTGCAAAAAAAAAAAAAAATGAAGAAAACATTCAGCTGTGAACTCTCACATATCCTTGTAAAATAATAACTTGGGGGGAGGGGGGTTCCAGTGTCTGGAGGGAGACCAGAGAAATCTAACATTCTAGTAAGTACATAATGTATATATTTCTCAGATCCTGGAACACTGGAATAGTAGGACAGAGTGCCCAGCTAACCAGGGTGGCATACCTCAGTAAAACTCTGAGAATGGTTACTCCAAAAGATACTCTCATTCATTAATTGAGGTTATTATGTTTAGCAAAGGTATGCAGGGAAGACCAGGTAGCCACTAGCATGATCTCATTAAATGGATGGATGCAGATTAAAGCCTTTTAAATAGCTTGAGCCCTAACTAAGTGAGCCTTAGGTAAAAGAGTAAGTTTTTGCCAGTTGAAGTTTAACAAAATGGAATGCAAATGAAAACCCATTTTACCAACCTAACCCTAGTGATCTTCTAACTGAGCCTAGGAACTGAAAAACTGAGAAAGAGCTCTTCATCTTTCCTGGAGCTCCATGTGAGGTCCAGGTAAAAGCATAGCTGTCTGTAAACATCCAAATAATGTACAAGGTTTTCTCCTCTGTTAGAGGATTTAAGAAAAAAACTATGGCAGGTGGATGCCTTGGTTTAAGTTAGTCTGAGAAGCTGCCTTGGGCATAATGGAAGGTGTTGACCTATTTGATACCTGGTCTGGGTGAGACATGATGTAGAGCTATTGAGAAAACAGGGTCTGATGCTCAGACACTCCCCTAGTAAAAGTAATGGCTGCCAGAAAGGCAGTCTTCCATGAAAGAACTTATGGTCAGCTGAAGCAGACAGTTTTAAGTGTGTGGGTATGTGTGTGTGTGTGTGTGGGGGGGGGGGGTTGATTAGATACTCAAGCACAACATTAATATCCCAGACTGGAGCTGGTCTGGTGAACAGAGGCCTGGAATGAAAAATCGCTTTGATGAAGGCCTCACACTAAGGGTGATCCATTAAAGAATAATTTGGGAAACCTTCATGAAAACAAGAAATTGCTGCTAAATAAAAATATATTATGGAGTAACTAGTTTATTTCTTAGACAATTGCTTTATATAGGCTAACACATGATCCAAAGATCCAGAAGTAGGTGAAAAATGTTTGTCTGAAGTCTACTTTGAGAATTTTTTAAAATTTATCCTTATAAATCACTCAGGATGAGGCTTTCTTAGAGGCTTTAATCAGCTCAACAACATCTGTGGGGGGGGGGGGGGTGCTGTCCATTATTGGAACTGTTAAAAACAAACTATTAGACAGAGAGACTGAATGTCTGGGTGAGTCCATCCAGACAGGTGTGCTATCAGGGTGGAATACTGTGGTAGGAAATAGGTCTCTCCTTTAAATGAGGCTATTGCAAGAGGAACCAAGTCTGGTGAAGCCAGAAGGGGGCTGTGAGAATGAGTTAATCCTAGCAAGCCTTGACGTTCTGAGCAATTTTCATATCAGAAGAAGGGATGGATTGGTGTAGAGAAAACCTGGGGCCAATTGAAGGAAAATACATCTCTATGTTACTGTCCTTTTTTGGGAACTATGTAAAAGAACTGGGGGAATTTGATGTTGAATGAAGATGCAAAGAGTTCAGAGCAAGGAGTCCCCCACTTAGTGAATGTGCTGAATGCCATCTTAATGTTCAAGGTCCACTAGTGGGGTAAGAGAATATGTCTGCTGAGTTTTTCTGCAATCACATTGCAAGACATGGATATATGATTTGCAAACAGAAAATATTGTGAGGCCAGTGCCCATTCCCACATTGCTACTTGGCAGAGGGAATAACATTGGATTTTTCCTTGCTTATTCAAGTATCACATAATCCCCATGTTGTCCAATTTCATGGCAACTACACCTCAAGAGAACTTGCCCTGAAATGCCCGTAACGTTAGGAGGACTGCTCCATCTCAAAAGAAAAACAATGATATGCAGGGAGACCCCCTCCATAGTCAACAAGCATTGAACCATCTTGCCCACACGGTGCCCTCCCTAGGCCAGTTGCATCCCTGGTACCTTTGCGAGAGGTATCAGCTTGGTGAAGGGGATCTGCTGGAAATGTTGCTAGGCTTCAAATATGAGATTAAGTTCTGTCTGAGAAAGTCTGATTCTATAATGTAACTGTTGAGAAATCTGGTATCATTGTAGATGAAGAGTCCACTGTAAAATTCTCATGTTGAATCTGGCATGGGAAGCATCTGTATCTATGCCACCATGAGACCCAGAACCTTGAGAAAGAGAAATGCTGGTGGCTGCTTCTGCTGGAGAAGACATGAAATCTCTATCACAAATGATGAAATCCTTTCCTGTGGCAGGACTGCTAGCTGCTTTTGAGTAGCAGAACAACAGCTTATGAACAGAAGGACCTGTGATGGCTCCAACTAGGACTTGTCTATATTCATTGTTATTCCCAAAGACAAGCAGAGGTGGAGCAGACATTATCTCACTGACACAGGTTAATCCACCAACTGAGCCACCAGGAGCTAAACTTTCAAGGACAGAAAAATGTATACTCCTAGAAGTCCCATGTGAACCATGACTGAAGATGTGCATTTAGTGAACACCCCAGGACAGTGCAGAGATTGAATGGCAGAGAAATTTTCTTGATGTCTTCTCCATTGTTATGTGCAGGTAGGCATCCTAAAGAACCATAAATCACATTTAGTCTTCTGCTTGGAGGCATGGCAGTATAGCTTGCACTGTAACCATCCAGAAAGTCTCCTTCTTTACAAACCAATTTAGCTGACTAAGATCAAGAATTGACCTAAGGTCCTTGGGCTTCTTGAGAACTAAAAAGAACCTGTGATAAAATTCACATCCTCTTCAATCTGGTGGGACCTCCTGGATTGCTTTTTTATGGAGGAAAAGTAGAAACCCTCCTAGAACTGCTTCCTTTTGTTGGGGTAGCACAGATGGGAGTCAGAAAGTCTGAATTGGGGGCTTGCCAAAAAGAGAATGAAGTAGCTTCTATATATGATTCTCCTTACCCCTGAGTCCATAGTGAATGCCATCCATGCCAAAGTAAATAAGGAGAGACATCTCCTGACTGCCTCCAGATGGGAACAGTTGGGCTAACCTTCAGGGATCATAGGGTTGAAAACCTTGAAAGGTCTTCATAGCTTCCTGGTTACCCGGACCACCTCTTCCTCAGGACAGACATCTAGACAGAGATTTCCCCAAGGAACATCTGTCCTGTTACCATCTACACTGAGGCTTTTGGTAGTGAAACCACAATTTTCTCACCCCATTTCATTCTGTTGAAAGGTTCTTTGCAGGGAAACAAACCTAGCTCCAATAGCAGTGAGTGTTTTAACCTCCTGCTCACAAGCAGACAGCCTCTCTTTAATGTACTATGCAAATAGAATATTGTCATTGAAGGGGAAATGGTTGAGAAAGTATGCGAGCCACAACCTGGCTTGCCTCCTCAATGTCAAACCTAATCCTGCCAATCTAGCTGGTCCATCAGTCACATTATCTGGGAGACAGAGAGGAAAGGGTACTCATCTTGACCACCTAGTGCTCCAGTTGAGATCAGAGCTTCCTGTATGGCAGTAATTTCAGATTCTCAGATGCTTTCTGGCAGATGTCTTTCTGAAAATTAACCATATGCTCCAAATATACTGGATGCAGCCACTCACCTCCCTAGCCAATCCATCATCCTGGAATCCTTATTGAGGGGATGGACAGTTTGGGCTTCCTCCAGGACATCTTTTTTCATAGCTTCAGCAACTACAATGGAGTCATGAAGAGGCCTTTTGCTCCAGTAAGGCCTGTCTTTGGGAGAATTGAACATCCTGCCCAATTTCCTTGGGATAGGCTCCACTATGTCTGGCTCTTTTTAAGCCTTGCTGCAGACTATGCTGGTATGGGAGAGGATTTACAGGCCTCCTGTAAGATCTCTTCCTTAGGTGACATGTAAACATTATTTCCAAAATTTTGCTGAAGGAAGGCTCCTCTTGAAGGATTTCTGGAAACCCTCCTTCTTCTCCAGATCTGTATCCAGAGTGAGAGACTAAAGAAGAGTCCAGGTGCTTCGTCTTCCATGTCCTTTTCCTCAAGGAGGCTGTAAAGGGAGTCCTCATCTAAGTTCACCTAGGAAGATTGACCTCTAGATCATATCAGTTCTGTTATAGAACTCCTCTGGACCTGATGAAGTCTAGATGATGGTTGACTCAAGTTCCTGACCTCAATGATACCTTGAGGCATAATCAGTGTCTCTGACATGAAATGCACAAAGTGCTAAGGGTAGCTACCTTCTGCACCATGGCAGCCGCTAAAGTGCCTGGAACCAAACCTTTGCTGTCAACAAAGTCAGACTCGCTTCTGACCTAGCAAGCTCTGCTCTGACTACTGGCAGTAAAGACTATGAGGCCAATGCCAAATAGGGGATCTTCACTCCAGAGACATTGAAGAGTGAGTACTCCAACACCTAGAACTGCACTGATACCATGAGTGCTAACCCTTCCTAAGTCAATGAGTCAACACTGACCACCTGAGCCATAGTTACCACAAGTGCTGAATAGTACTGTATCAAAGTCACTGGTGCGGAAGCCACTGGATCAGGAGAAATAAAGTCAATCCAATATGACAGCTGGCACCTATTTCTTCAATAACAAAGTAAAAAGCAGGTCTGGAAGAAGAATAGAAGGAAGGATCATCAGTGGAACTTCTTGACCTGCTATAGGAACCGTCAGGACCAAGACAATACCATAACAAACATGAGGATTGACCATGGAGAGCAACATGCACTCTGGATCTATCTGGGTTGGACTCCTGTGGCATCTGGGAGACATAACAGATGCAAATGAAGGAGGTTTAGATGAGACCAATTTGGAGAGTTTTCTCCAAGGAAAAACTTCCAGTATATCTTCTAGCAAGGGAGATCTCTGTAAGGCCTGAAGACTGCTACCCATGAGGAGAAGGTTTAGGAGGGGTAGTCAAGCTTGGAGTTTGATTCAATGCAGTTGGGATAGAATCCCTGTGGGTTTTAGCTAGGGCTAGCTTCTCAAAATCTATCTGACCCACAGCCACTCTGTTTTCTTTCTTTTCTCAGGCAGATGTGCTATGGAGGACATTTTCAGTGCTGAGTCCACAGGGAATATGCCCTTTGCAACCAGTTTGATTTTTCATACTGTAAGGGATCTGGAACTGAAATTCTTGCACAGGCACAGTCTCTAGATAAGTGAAAAGCTCCTAAGTATACTAAGCAAAACTCATATGGGTTCTAAGGTGGAATTTTATGACTAAAGGACTTGCACTTTTTTGAAGCCTGGTTTACTCTCCTTATTCATGATCAACCCAACTGCTAACTAAATAAGTTTATGTTTCACTACACAAACTCTGAAACTATTCAGCAGCTCTTCATATATTTCACCAGGAAAGTGAAGGGAAATAACAGACTACTAGTCCAAGTGGGCCAATAGTCTAAGACATGACTGGGTAGGTAGGAAGGGTGACTGGAGGAAAGACAGAAAGGGAGAACTTAGAAAAAAGGATTCAGTAAAGTGCTCATGAAGTCTGTAAACACTGGCAATGAACCAATAATTATGAAAGAATCACCAGTCAGGAAAAAATGTGACTTAGCTGCACCAAAAGCTACCAATTATATTCCAAAATGCATGAGTTGCTTGGAGATGTTTTTGTCTTAATGGCAGCAATAAGATCTGGAGAAGGTAGATGGAGCAGGGGATTATATGTAGAAGGAGCTCGAGTTGTGAGGAGTGCATTGTCATTGCTAGAGGGTGCCAAAGTCACCAGTCCCACTGTTCCAATGTCTGGAACAGGACCTGTAAATCTCAGGAGTTCTTGGTTTTGGGGCACTTTCCAAAAATCTGAATGGGTAAGTGGAAGAAGCCATGTTAGTTTGTTGCTTTCTGTATGATGATGAGGGCCCACTGATCTAAGTTGGGTTGACTGAGGCAGGAAGTTACACAGTGGCTGCTTTGTCTGGAAAGGTCTTGAAATGTGGCTTTGATTTATCTTGGAACTTCTGAGAGAATTTTCTACTTTTTTGTTGTGGTTTATGTTCCTTTTAAAAAAGAGGCCAACCTTGGAAGGATAATTTTTCAGTACAAAGAAAACATGTGCTAAAAATCTTGCATAATTTTACCTCTCCTCTAACCTTTTACAGGTTTCAGCAACATCAGGGCCAAAGGGGTTTTCTCTGTCCAGAGGGGCTTCCAGTGACCTGGACTTAGCAACTTCTGATAGAGATAGCAACTTTAGCCAAGAATGCCTCCTTAACAAAGACCCAGTAGATACATGTCTAGAAGATGCATTTGCAGCATCATAACTATATTTAGCAAATTGTCTAGCTACTTGACAGGGAGAGTTAAGCAAAGGCAACACAGAAACTTTATGAGCTGACTCAAGCATATCTGACAGTAATTTGTTCATGTCACCCAGAATAGATATCTGATCATATGGGATTGATAATTTATGGCACAAAAAATAATGTGCAGCAGAAGTGTACACTTTCTATGGGTCTATATCATTTGAGCGAGCACTTAATTGAGCGAATTGCTATTTGTCGAACTGAATTAAGTGAAAGCTCAATTAAGCAAATGTTTGGTTAAATGAATTTTTTCCCAGGGAAAGGATGTGGTTGGCCATCATCGAGTATTTGCCTTTTCCTCACTGTAGTGCAATCTCAGAGTTGGTAAATTTAGTTAGTGGGGGTGTGGGGGGCCCAGCCCCCACATTGGGGGGTGTGGGAGGCAAAGGCCCCCCACTTTGTAGAGTTTTAAATTAATTTTTTTTTGTTCTGATTGGTGGGCAGGCAGCTGTTTTTTTCCCCCTGGGAAACTTTTCAGTTAGCCGAGCATTCGCTTAATTGAGCTTTCACTTAATTTAGTTAGGCAAATAGCGATTCACACAAGTAAGTGTTCACTCAAATGATACAGACCCACTTTCATTATGTATCTATATCCCTGCTGTCGTTATCATTACATAATGTATTAAAAGAAGGAAGCAGCTTAGTGGGTTTGCCATATTCTTTCAAAAATCACTGTTGACTCTGAAGAAGGATTTTTGTGAATAATTTTGTGGGAATCCAGAACATTATAACATTTAACAGTTGTTTTTTTTTGGGGGGTGAGGTGCTGGAGATTGGAATACTGTATTTAAGGAGGCTGTTACAAAGGTACCCTATAATGCATTTAATACACACCCAACTGCTGAATGCCTGGGGACTACCAAATACAAGTAAGTCCCTCTTTTGTACATCAGATACCTGCTTACATTTCCAGTGAAAATACTGCTTCATTTTTAAGACAGTGTCCCCAAAAGAAAATAACTCAAATGGGGGAGTATCAAGGCACAGTATCCTCCTTCTCTGACTCAAAATCAGCAGGTGAATGGAGATGCAAGGAATAAGCAACAGATTTTGAATCTTACTCTTCAAAAGAGGAATCACTTTTTCTCTTATGGGGGAGAAATATGTAAAAGAAGAGAAGCAATGAGAGGAATTTAGGGACCTGGTTGTCTTACAAAGCCACTGGGAAAAGTCATATCACTTCTAATGTGGATTTCTGGGAACTAAAGGGGCAGAAGGAGAGATATGTTTAGTCTTCTACTTCTTTTTTTGAGATTATCAGCATGAACATAATAGGTAGGATTAGATTCCTTATGTACCTTAATAAGGGTACGAGGAACTTCCTCTCAGACTAAATTTTGACAAGCTTTTTGAAGCCCCTTGCTTTTTACCATTGATATGATCAGTTTTGTGAAATCGTTTTGCTTTTTATTGTAACATTTGAGGTATGACTTCAGGTCTTTCAGAAATGCATTACAATAGTTCCTCCATTGCGGCCAAGCTGGCCATCTGATTGGTTGAGCAGCACCAGCAACAGTGGGAGCAGCAGAACAGACTGGGTAAACTATGAGCTCATCATGCACCATGGCAGAGATGTCTGGGTCTAACTGTATTACAGAATCTTCAGCTTTGACTCTTTAAGCTTCTTTCTCAGCTGCTGAGGGATGCCTGATTGGGAATACTCAGATGTCATCCTACCTTGTACAAGCTGCTTAATTTTCGATTTTACTATGTATATTTTGAGGGCCAATTAGCAATACCTTAAGGTTTTTGGAACACAAGACTGACAAACAGAGAACTGCTTATAGCCATTACTTGATCTTCAAAGCATGTTATGTTTGTAGGGTGTTTAGGCATGTGTCTACCACATGCATCAAAAACAGATGTATTATTTATGGATATGAGAATGCAAAGTAATAGGAAATGATACAAATGTAATTCTGATCAACATTCCTCATGGATTGCTTTGACTTACAGGGTCATAAATCTGAAAGTATGTATAAGGAGGAGGGTCAGTTGGGCTCATTGAGGGAAGTAGAGCAATCTAATGAAAGAGAGGACCCTATATGAGAAAGATAAGATTTTGAGTTTGATCATTTTGAAAAATAACTAGATTCAGGTGGAACAAGGTGGGTGATTGCTTTTAGAAAATTGTTTTGCTATATTATCTTACGTGGGTGAAGTGAAGAGGCATGGCACTTCAGGAGCAGCAGATGTATCAGTGAGAGACAGTGTTAGGAAAATTAAGATGGAAAGGAAAAAGAAAGAGATAGAGAAAGATGATTCACAGAAAAAGAGTCAGATTCAAAAGCATTGGAGTTGCAGAGTGGACAATCTCTGCTTTCTTGCTTTTGCTACTCCATAGTGATGTGTCCTCCCTGCCCCCATGAATGACATCACCCTGGAGGTGAGTTTCATCCAATTCAGTACCTCAAAGCACTGTGGTATTGAATGGCCAGGAGTCCCACTATGTTAGAAATGATAGAGTGAACTTAACCAAGGACTCAGCGAGGGGGAGCCAGTTCCATCCAAAGTTTCTCTGTTCCATATCTACACCTGTATGGGCAGACATGCTATTGTAAGCAGTCAGCCTCCCTGCAGTACTGGGTCTACCATAAAGTGGAGTTGCATGGCAATGTGGCCATTTTATGTAGCAGTTCTATATATAGGGTGGATGGGAAAATGCAGGCATGTTGGTCAATTCAGCATGAACAACAAACTTGAATTTTCTTTATTTGTGGCAGGGGACCACTATTCCAATAGGAATTCAATCTGTTTTTAACTCACAAGTCTTTGGGAGTTGGGCGTAGACTCCAGCAACCTCCATTAGCATACCCTGAGTGGGAACTCGTGTTTTGGATTTGGGTGTGGAACAACTGCTTGGTGTAGCATGTTATTTACGCCATACTCAAGTCTTTTTAGCATCTGGACTAAAATTAGGAATGCCTTATCACTGAATAGTAAAAGCTTAAATAGTGAAGTTAGATGACACATTTTTATGAATGAGCATATAGGCTGTCCATCCTAGTTGCTAGTGCATGCGAAGCCCCTTCTTCAGCGGTATATACACTTAATCTACCCACCTAACTGAACTCACCCCCACGAACGACTCAGGACCAAAAGGGACTGCTTTGCATTTAAATCTGACCTCCTGCAGTCAACATGTTTAAAACTCTGATAATTACAAAGATAGCAACAAGGTTATCTGTTGCATTGTTGCAATTTAAATGTATCTAGTAGTGTAGTAGTCCGCTCGGGAGCTCGCAGCACTAGTAGTACTGGATTAAGTCCCCCCTGGCAATACATATATCAAGCTCTATTGAGTAGTTAAAGGGAAGCAGTTATACAGGACGTACACCACTTTTGGCCATTTCTTTCCTGCCCTCCCTGATTAGAGCTCACTGATTGTCTCTGTAAGCTCTGTAGTCTAGTGGTGGCTGAGTGTAGCCACGTGGAGACAACTTTCTCCAATCAGTTTGCTGTTACTATAGCTTCTCCTGGTAAACAGAAGTGAGTTTTTTTAAACCACCTACCTTGCGCCATTTCTTACTTTGCTGTCCATCCTAGTTGCTAGTGTGTGTGGAGCCCCTTCTCCGGAAGTAAGCTGTTGGAATAGTCAATATTTAAAGTATTTTATATTAATTGAACTAGAGCAATGCTAAATATCCACTATTGTTCATTTAATTTATGCAAAGGCATGCCTGCATGTTAATTGTGATAATACAAGCAGTAGGGATATCTACTGCCCTATATAGTTGATTGATTAAGGAAATAGAGCATATGTTAGGGACATTATAGCCTGTGAATCACTGTGTACATACTCAAAGGTTCAGTTGAACCACACGGTGGCCTGCTTGACTTTCTTGAGTTAATCTGATTGTTTTTATTCTTATTCTAGAGTATATGTTTGGGACATTATAGCTTGTGTATAAGCTGAAATGTTCAGTCGGCTTCATATATTTGCCCTATGTAATGTGCGTTTTTCCACTTTGAAAGTTAATGAATTTGAAACGGCTGTAACCTGTACTAAGGAGATGTAGATACACATGCTTATGTGCTGACAATATTTTACCACCTTATAAACCACATTTTACACAGGTATGAAGAGAGTATTCTTCATATAAGACACACATAGATATTAGCGTTGAACTAGTGTTAGTGTCTCTAAAGTCAAATATAAGCGGCATAGTGATTTTTAAAGCTGAAAGCCCCTCCACCCACCCAAATGCTGGAAGGAGACATACTACCACCTACAACATAGAATAGATTTCATCTAAGTTCCCTGCAGCCTGTATGTGTCGAAGGATATGAACCCAGTGGCATTGTGGTTTTTTCAAGTAGATTAAATCACCTCCACTGACCTATATGGTGGTAATGGGCATATTTTTCCATATCTCAAATCATATCAGTATTAAAGGCTTTCAGCTGGGTAAAGATAAGTGCATTTTAGGTAGTTTGCATCAAGAGCAAAGTCTAATTTAGGTTGTTTGTATCAAGAGATATACCAAGTGGCACAATATTAATGAACCTTTGCAAACTAAATGCCTACACCATCCTAAGATGCCAGAAAGGGGCATATTTACTAATTAATGCCTAGAATTACTTAAGGCAATGTGGTTAACAGCCCCTTTGCAATGCAGGGCCTGTCGTTAGTGTAATTGGTGTTATTATAATTCAGCTTGTAAAAGTGGTGGCGCAATTCTCAGAGAACACTATAGGTACATGCCTTCTAGTTACATACCTAAAGGCTGTTCTTCTTATACCTATAAAGTATTCAGCTAATACTGGTGTCAGGGCATTGTCAACTTAACTTGTATACCTGCAACTTTGTGCATTAGTTTTTTTTTATCCACTGGTAGGCGGGTGCTTGTGTACTGTATTTTGTTAGGCTTCTTAGTAACATACATAATGATTTATTTCCCTGCTGCTTATGTCTGTATAGCAAAAGATACCTTACTAGATTTATTTTAAAGGTAATTTTTCTTTTCATCTTACCTGTAGGTATATACACCTAATCAGCCCACCTAACTGAACCCACCCCCATGAACGGCTTGGGACTAAAAGGGACTGCTGTGCATTTAAATCTAACCCCCTGCAGTCAACATTTTTAAAACTCTGATAATTCCAAAGATAGCAACAAGGTTATTATCTGTTACATTGTTGCAATTTAAATAGTAGTGTAGTGGTCCACTCAGGAGCTCACAGCACTAGTAGTACTGGATTAAGTCCCCTCCCCCGCAATACATATATCAAGCTTTATTGAGTAATTAAAGGGAAGCAGTTATACAGAACTTACTTCACTTTTGGCTGTTTTTTTCCTGCTCTCCCTAATTAGAGCTTACTGATTGTCTCTGTAGGCTCTGTAGTCTAGTGGTGGCTGAGCCCTGCTCCATTTGCCTTGCTACACTTGACTCACTCCACTCCCCTACCCTACCCCCATTTCCCACCCGACCCCCACTACCTCTACATTTATTCTAACCCCATATCACCTGGCCACTCCCTACAGCCTATCAACAGTAACCTCCCAAACCACACCCCTTAATTCACTACCTCGTATACACCACTTGCATCCACTTAACAACAAAACCCAAACTATGCAGGCCTTACTTTCATCTCTCCTATTAACCCTCACAACCCTAACCTACATTACATCCTTACACACATACACACCTTTATCACACACTACCTACCATACAGCACATACCTTCACACCTGCTATTACACACATAACCTTTCCTATAGCCCCATCTTTATTTAGTGACAACACAATACTATTTTTATGTAAGAAGTACATCCCACAGTCCTACAATAGAAAAACATCATGTAAACTCCACATAGACATTCAACAAACTATCAAACTCCAACTTTTACTAAAGAAATACCTCCTTACCTCTGGGGATATCCATCCAAACCCAGGACCAATCAACACCATCCCCCCAAACAAACACACTGCAGATATTCTCATCATAAACCTTAACTCTCGTAGTATATCAAACTTCGTCACTTACATGCATTCATAACCCACTACTCCCCCTGACATTTTTACCATAATAGAAACCTGGCTAAAACATAACACACAGAACAAAGAAATTCTCCCTCCAGGATATAATATCCTATGGCTAAATATGACAGGAAAAAAGGAGGCATTGCAATTATTTATAACAATACTATCTCACTCCAATCACTACAAACTCCACTACGCAAATTTAGTACTGCTGAAATCATAGGCTCTGTGCTACTGGTAAATAAGAAAAAGAGCATCAATATTCTATGTGCATATATCCCTCCAGGTAATAACTCTCCAACAATTCAGGATATTCTACAATGGTCAAAAGATAATCTCCCACAGGAGACTATTTTATTAGCTGACCTAAACACTGACTGGCTAGCCTGCAACTCTAAAAAACCCACTAACCACATAAACCTGTATGGATTCTCCCAACTCATTCAAAAACCTACCAGAGTTGACAAAAAAATCCCAGAAAGAATCTATACTAGATTGGACATTAGTAAACTGCCCTGTAAATAATTACCAAGTAGGTAATCTACCAGACGGACTTAGCAATCATCTTCTTACCTTCCTCCTATGGAGACGTACCAACATTCCAAAACCTACAGTCTATAGACAAGTCCAAAATGATCACAATGTCAACCCTCTAGAACTCAACACTATGTTAAATAAATGTAACTGGGAACCACTATGCAGCCCTGATCTAGACCAAGCAGTGAACTATTTTAACACTACTCTTATTAACATCCTTGATTCAGTTGCCCCAGTAAGAAAAATTAGAGCTAAGCAAAACTATGCTCTGTGGCTTACCAAGTCCACTAGGGCCCTATTAGAAAACAGAGATAAGGCATGGAAAGCTTGGAAAAAAGATAACACTTGTCTATCCAAATAAAACTATCAGCACCTTAGGAATCAAGTCAAAATACAAACAAAGCTAGATAAACAGAACTACTTCTTAGATATGCAAAACAAACACTCCAATAACCCCCAAAAGTTCTGGCATGCAATAAACTCCTTACTGAAACCTGGCAAAACCTCTACACCAGCTCCTATCTCCACCACTACAAAAACAGATAGCAATATAGCCTCTCAATTTAATCTCCACATTACTGAATCCATTAAATCACTATCAACTCAACTTTCCAAAAATAGCTACTCATGCACACCAACACCTCCTAACAACTCACCTCCCTTTTCATTCTCACCTATCCCAACCTCCACAATAAAAAATACCTCTTAAAGCTTAAACCCACTACTCTTGCAGCAGATGGCACACCTGCTCATTTCCTAAAACTGGCTGCCGACTCCCTTTCCTACCCAGTCTCAATCATAATCAACTGCTCCATACAGGAATCCCATATCCCGCAACTATGGAAAATCTCTTACATTATTTCCCTTCACAAGGGTGGGAATTCCTATGACTTCTCTAACTATCGCCCCATAGCCATTCTGTTTCCTTTATCAAAAATACTTGAGAAATGCATACACTCCCAGGTCATGCATTTCCTAGACTCTAACAATCTCTTTTCCACTAAACAATATGGTTTCCGCCCACACCACAGCACAACCTCAGCCCTTCTCTCTTTCACAAACCTTGTTAACCAACATAGAAATAATAACAGGTTTGTATCCGCTATATTCCTGGACCTCTCTAAGGCATTTGACATGGATTCCCACTCCATTCTAATTGATACTCTAACCTCTTTATCCTTTGCCCCTAACACTGTTGCATAGTTTAAAAACTATCTATCACACTGTCAACAAGCTGTTCAGTGGCAAGGAGTCTTATCATCTTTACTCCCAACTTCCATTGGTGCACCTCAAGGTTCCATACTAGGCCCACTCCTCTTCTCTATCTTTATTCATAACCTGCATACCTCTACTGTCCAGGCCTCACTCATACAGTATGCAGATGACTCCACCCTGATCTGCTCTGCGCCAACTCTTACCGCCCTACAACATCTTGCCCAAGAATCTTTTAGCTCAGTGGAAAAGTGGATCTCAAATATTCAACTTATATTAAATCCCAACAAAACAAAACTACTTTTATTTACCCCAAACAAATCAAAAACCACTCCACTTTCCTTCTCCATCCTCTCCAGTAATGGAACTGTCATCTCACCCTCTCTTCACACCAAGCTGCTGGGCATTGAAATAGATACACTTTGATATCCATATCTCTCAAATTATTAAAAAGGTACACAAAAAATGGGGTCCCTATACAGACAAAAACACTTTCTATCAGATCAAGTTTGAGTCACCCTAGCTCAAACCCACTTTCTTTCCACACTAATGCATGCAGCGCCTATTCTCACCCATGTCAGAAAAACTGATCTGGACAAACTTGAGTCATGTTATAACAACATTGCCAAGTTTGCAAAAAATTCCCTCTTTAGACCACGCCATTGTATACCTCTTAGGCAACTTCAGTGGCTTGAACTCCCACAGTTATTAACCTATCACCAACTAGTCATAGCCTATAATATCCTGACAGAACTCCAGCCCTTAAGGAACTAATAAATAACTACATACCAAATCAATCACTCCACCCTGCCAACAAATCACTCCTGTCTATCTCCACAGCTAATAACACAGCAGATAAAGCTCTATTTTCTCACAGTATAGCACAAAATTGGAACAATCTCCCTCCCTCAGTGACTTCAGCATCAAGCACCAAACAATTCAAACACTCCCTTAAGGCTCATTTTATTAGTTCCTGGCTATGTCCATGTGTCGCATAAGACTAATAAACACTACCTACATCTTCCCCATTATTTTCAATTACGTTAGGCCATCAGAAAACATGGAAGCAACAAATGGTATTCTCTTTACATATAGTAATGTTTGTTATTGATCTCTGCCTGGATATTTTTGAATCACTAACTTATTGTCTACTGGTAAAAGTTGTTGATAAACTTTTGTTTGTGCACTGCTCTCTTATGCTCAAATACAAAGTTCTTTGATTGTTTTATATATTATGTATAATTATCTCTAGCCGCTGTATTAATTAAATGGAGCTTTTCTTCCCAGGCCTCCACTGTAAATGGACCGCGTCCAGTCGGACCATCCCGGTTAACAAATGTAAAATAAAAAATAAATAAAATGTCATATGTTTAGATCTATTAGCACACTAGAAAGGCAATTCAAAGTTGGAAGACAAAAATGAGGTAATCTGATTATTCTGAATATGGTGATTTTAATGAGTTTCAATCTCAACAGCTTACAAACACAAAACTAAAACTGGAAATTCTGACTGTTGACCCAGTGTGTGTATTATGATGGTACTTCTGGATCACAGGATAATATGCAGCATTGTGTAAGACATGCATCAGTTTCTGAGTGAGAAACAAGCTACATAAGAAAGTAAGTCCATCTCTTCCAGTAACTGAAAATAGGTGCTGAGTGGGGAATTATTTTGGAAAGGGAATAAAACACAGTGGAATTTATATTATTTGAAAGAAAAGTTAAAAGCAGCAGAAATTACATAGGTAGAAGCAGCATGACCTATACAAGGGAAGGAGGTTATCAATATAAAGATTATTTTTTTTTATAAATTCCTTTTTTGGAAAATATCAAAGTGACTTTATTGGATAACTAAATTTCTGATGCTAGAACCTTGTTATCGAAGTGAGACACTTTGATATGACAGACTAAGAAAACAGTATTACATAGCAATTTTAATTACATTATAAGTCAAGATTAAAAGAAGCTATGGCCTTGCTTTTAAAAGATCATTTGAGGTTATTTTATGCAGATTGATTAACAGTGCTGGGTAGTATTTAAGGGAAAATAAGTTGGACTATAACATAAAAAGAAGATTATACAAAAGTACTTGGAGTGCATTAAGATCATAAAGGATTAAAAAATAATTCAGTCAAAATACACCAAGCTCATAATGAGATTTACATACTAAATTGATTCAAAATAGAAGAATGGATTATACAATAGAGATATTTGATTAAAGGAAAAAACATTTCACTATCATTAGGCAAAATTTTACAAAGAAAGGTAATACAGAGTAGAAGAGTTTACTTGATTCAGATGGTGTGAAGTAGTTGAAGATAAAGAAATAAGAATGATGGAAGATTGCTTGCAATTTTTTTATGACGATAAGTCAGATAAAGAAGAGGAGGTATGGGAAATAAAGGAATTAGGAGAATGTGATAGAACACTATTACATAAAATAATAGAGATGCAATGTGTTAAAGGAATACTTAAATAGTTACATTAGATAGAGCTGCACATCGAGATGGTTTGACTTTAAAGTAATGTATTAATTATAAGACTGACAACTAGAAGCATTGATAAATCTGCTTACTGAATAGTTCACAAAAGAGGAGAAAGGAGAAGTTTTACTAACAGGATAATAATGAATATATATACATATATATATATATATATATATATATATATATATATATATATATATATATATATATATATATATAGATATAGGGTCTATATCACATTGTCGAAGTTTTACAACTTCGAACACTAGATAGTCGAACCCATACATTCGAAGTTGTAAAACTTTGAAAACTTAAAAAAAGATAAAAATAAATAATAAATAAATTACCTGGCAGTTGAAAGCAGGGGGGCAAGTAGCCCTGCACCTCCCATACCCCCCGCTCTTTAAATATACCTACTCTGAGACCGCACTGCAATGCAGTACAGTGCAGAAAGGGAAGATTTGCCTTTACTACACTGTAGTGCAATTTCAGAGTTGGTATATTTAAAGAGCTGGTAGTGTTGGGGGGTGCAGTGGGGCAATCAGGTACTTTTTTTTATTATTTTCATTTTTTTTAAAGTTTTCGAAGTTTTACAACTACGAACATATGGGTTCGACCATATAGCATTTGAAGTTGTAAAACTTCGACAATGTGATATAGACCCTATATATATATATATATATATATATATATATATATATATATTTATATATATATATATAGATATATATATATATATATATATATATATGTACAAGAATGATGGGGAGAACTATATAGTTTATATTGATCACAGGCAATTTTGAACAAAGATTATATGATAATATCCAAAATATTTCAGCTCAGTTTAGAGAGATTGTGTGCAAGGTGATCAGTCTGTAACTGTAAAGACTAGCAAAAGGACAGGAAATGACATAGGGAAAATGCTGATTCTTTTAGGAGAGGTGAAAGGGCAGATTCATGGTTAATCATTTGTGACATCGCAGTAGGAAGGAAGTGGGGGAGGCAGCCATCCTGCATGATAACTTGCAGTGGGTGCTAACTGGCATATGCAGCCTAAATAAAGGTATTGTTTGACAATTTTACAGCCATTATTAAAAGTGATGGAACTTGTGATCACTTTTAATGACAGCTTATGAATTGCCAGAAAGTTTTTTTCTTCTTTCAAAGGTAGCAATGAGTTTTAGATTGCTATATAATGTGGCAACCCAATAATGTTTTTTCTACCTTAAAAATGAATGAGAGTTTACAAGCTATCATTGTGGTTGCATGCAAACAGCAGGAATGACAAATACGTGTGTGGCTAGTCTCTCTAAATTGTCTTGCTACAGTTTTGGTTTTCAATAAATATTTCATATATCTCATCTGGTATTACAGTGGGTTATACATTGAGATTAAAGTTTAGAGAATTTGTGGAAATTGCAAATAGAAAGATTTGATTAGTCCTGAATGTAAGTGGTAAGTAAGGTGGCAAAGCTGAAGTGTTGAATAGGGTTCATCAGAGATGTTCACTTAGTCCAATATAATTTGGACTCACTGTAAATTCAATTATTTGAAAGCTAGAAGTACTGACTAAAGAAATGTCATAACTTTTATAGGGAATGATGAGTAAGATACCACTCAACCATAATCTAAATGGATGATTCTTGATCTATTATTAATTGTAAAAGACCAGATGTTTGTGAAGGATATGGCGCAACTTTTGTTACTGCACCCTGGAAAGGCAGGATTATTTATTTAGTTATACTTGTTTAGGAAGGTAGTACTCCGATCTCAATGGACCATTTGCAGGCACACACAGCCTGGCTGAATATGATCACATAAGAAATGAATGAAACATATTTACAGATAGAAGGCTATGCTATAAAAGATATACATTTTCACAGATGCAAAAATATGCATTTAGTTCAGGAAACCATTTACAATATATATATATATATAGCTGTAGTTAACTATCAAGAAATGCAAAATGGCAAGTTAGAAGGCAGACTGGAGGTATCACTTTTGAGAGAGATAGAACAGAAATATTGTGGATGCAGTTTTCTATAGAGGACACTATATGGAAAGCTTAGAAAACAATTTTGGAATCACTATGAAATATACTAAGGGTGAGGAAAAATTATAGTCTTTTTTAAAGGAAAATGCATAACTTACCAAGAGCTTATTGCTAAGGAATGTTATTTACTTTGAAAGAGTTTCCTTATTTCCAAAAAAACATGTAAGTGGAATTATATGAAATATTTTGTGGCAATGTGGGGTAGTCCCCTTACTACTATCAAGAGAGAAACAGTGTATACAGTAGATGGAATTGGAGGGTTGAGGATGGTCAATCCAATAGTCTATTTAGTGAGTGTTACACAAGGAATATTTAGCAGGGAAGATTTTGAAGAATAGGTATGGAAATTTGTCAAACGGAGATGAACAGAAAAAGAGAAACCTGAGAGCAACTGTGGTCATAAATGTGTGCAGTCCCCTAAAGATTCAGAAAGTATGATGATTCTCAAAAGATAATCACACTACCCCCCCCCCCCATAAGGCATACAGATTCTGAATTCTGATTATAAATTAGACAGAAACTACTGGAATGAGAAACATAATATACAGTGTCCTACATGGGAGCTGATCAATGTGTCCCATATGTGGGCCATACATTAGTGTGCCTCGTAAAGGAAAAGTCATGCTACTATTTATGTATGTAGAGAACAGATCTTTGGTTTATGGTTTATGAATCATAATATGGCTTTTTAGGCAACTTATAAGCACAGAGAGATTCACTGCAGGATATTTTTGTCATATTTGACCATAATTCTATGGGGTATTTGACAGAGTCAACCATTGTGTAGTATAGTCTAGCAATTGTGACAACAAGACAATACAGTCTCACTACAACAGGTCTCGATAACTGCATTTTGCATAGTATAGTACAAGGTCCCTAGGTATGGATAGTGCAAAAAGTCCATCTTTCCTTATATAGGTTTCTGCATGCAACCAACGAGTATAATAATGTGGTCACTGTAGAGCATGCTGACAGATTAAATCTGTATCTGCTTGGCCAAAGCATACTACATATGCATGTATTAAAATATTGGTGATGTAGCCCTGAAGAAATTCCATTGGTGGGCTGTATCACATGATGCATTTTGTAGGTGGTGCTAAAGATTGTTTTGATAACAGGCTTATATGTGTGGAACTCTGCAACTATATAATGTGTTATTCCATTGTCTTATATATTGATATTTGGGTGATTTATACTGGAGATGTTGATGGTATTGCTCTGCCATGTTATCAGAGCAATCCCTCAGCTTTTATGTAGATCTAAACATTTTTATCATGTCAGTGCAGGCAGTCTGCACTTGCAGTCCTGTAAAGCACACCTTTTCTGGAGGCCTGTACCTTGTCTCTTACCCCTTCATGAATCATGGATACAGGCTCATAGGTTCTTAGGTGTGTACTACACTAACAACTCCTAGGGACTTTTTAAGCCTAGCCATGCATCTCAAACCTCGGATGAGTTCTGGTATTCTTGATAAATAAAGAAGGGACTTAGGAGACTAAACAATTACAGGCTGCCTGTGTCCAGTAGAGACATAGGTACCAAACCACTGATGAATTTCCTGTTTCCCATTCCACTGTCCAAAGTTACAGTTGAATTGGGTTAGGGAGGAGCTCTGGTTCACATGGATGGAAAGCCTGTTCCAGAGAAGGGATAGTTTCTAGAATACATACCTGTCTCTCCAGCACATCCTATTTATATCACAAGCATTGATTAAGTCTTTAGACTGGGTAATTCTGGTGCTGTTTGTTTTGTTAATATGGAGGAGGTCTATCTGGGTGGGGTCTGACAATGCCTTGAATTCCAGGCATAGATCTCCCTTCAACAGCCTAGGGCAGACAGAAAACAGACATAGGCCTTGAGGTGGTCTACATACTTATGCCCTATATTCTGTTACTAAGGAACCTTTGTGGATGTTTCAATTAGTGATTTGCCTGGTTAAGTACTTATTAAAGGGGACATTGTACCCAGTGATAGCTCTGATGAATGCTAGATATGACTGTGGACTCTTATTTACATACTTACTGTGTACCTGGTCTGTTCCAGATACATATAAGATACAGTAAGTCTCTCTTTGTATATACTGTCATTTTGAATTGTGTAAGACCCTGGTATTTGTGCTATATCATGTACTAGACCTACACAATTCATTAGAATGTTTATAAATCCCATCTTGGATCAGGCGTGTATGAGTATGACTATATCGGTGAGAAATGAAGGTGTCTGAAGGAAGAAAGAAACAGCATATTAAAAGAAGATAATAGTATGACAGAGATAGGACATTCCACGAAGAGGTTACTGGAAAGTAATTCTGAGATGGCAGAAATGGGTAACAGGGAACAATCCATTGTAAGATTTCTGTATGGGACATTGGAAGCTACCTATCAAATCAGAAAAGAAGTATTAGTCTCAGGTAGAAGAAATGTGTAGCACTTAATTACGGAGAGCATAAAACACTACAGTTTCTTTCTTTGTATTTTCTCCTCTCTCTTTTTCTTTGAAATTTGGAAATAATTAACTTATAAAAAGAACTGAAGATTCTGATAGTAAGAAGATTAAAATGTTATGCAGAAGTAAGTGAAGGAAAGAATGAATGTGAATAGTATATAATATTACATTTAGGATAACTTGGATGATTCGGAATGGAAAATGCAATGTTTTTTGTTCAGTAAAGAAAACGTTTAGGGAAAAGTTGTGGAAAGTTAATAAAATGGTCATGTTTGCAAGTGAAAGCATGGGTGTATATGAATTTGAGAGGGATAAAAGTCTATTTTCTCCTTTATTTTTGAAGTTTGTGTACTCAAAAGTTTTCACATACGGTTTATTTCTTTCTTGATGAATAATTGAAAGAAATTTTTTACTGACGTAAGTTAATATTTGAAAAGGTATATGTTGAGATCTATATGAAAAATACACTCAAACTCTTTTCGAGGGGGGGGTTCAATATACATTTCCAGGAGGGTAGATGAGCACAGTGATGGATAGGGGGGTGGAAACCAGCTTTATTAATGCACATCCTAATTTAAACAAGTGGAATGTCACTGGAAATACAGAAGGCCCAGTGGCTAATGTTGTGATTCTACTTGAGATTGCAGTCTTTTTCAAATGGATCATGGCTGACAATAGTGAGGAACAAGTTGGTGAACATTGTTAATATCTTTGTATTCTTAATGGTTTGTTGAGGTCACAATGATTAAAAATATTTGGAAGCTACTGTTCACCTAAGCAGACAGCCAGACATCAAGTACACTACTAACCTCCAGAGAAATTGGACATCAATGGCACACAGAGAAGGAAAACACACAAAGAAGGCACTTTACAGCCAGCCTGATGTTGAAGAAATATCTGTAATGAAAAAACATAGGTCGACATTTCTAGTGTATGTGAAAATGTTCCCAGTTAAGCACAGGGCTGACATATTTCAGGAACATCAGCAAGTTCCCTGCAGTTTTAAGCATGTAAAGAAAGTGCACCATTGTAGATGGTAAAAGCTAGCACACATGTGTAAACTGGCATAGTCCATGGCACTACCTTCCCCACCATAAATATTTTGCATATCAGTATGTATCTGCACAGTGCCATGTAATCACAGGTGAGCCTGGCCCTGCAAATAGCATCTTGCATCTGTGGCACACACATATGCATTGATCCCTAATCACTGGCCCACATACAGTAATGCAGTTTTGTGACCAGTAAAACAACATCAGCTGTTGCTGAGCGCTCCTCACCATTTTGGTATGAATAGGACATGGAAAATGCAAGAACAGTGGCAAGTGCCTGTCATGGCTTTTAACTAGTTGCTGTTTAATGGATAAATTGCAACCACTTAATAGGGGATTTCCTATTAGAATTTCTAACATGCCTACACAACTGTGATTTATGGAAAAGTAGGGAAAAAGTGAATCACAATATTTAAAATTGCAGGACATAATGGAGTGGAGGGTTTATGACTATGGAATATAAGGCATTTTACACATGGAAGAGGATTACTGAAAGCAGAGGTAGACTATTTTTTGATGTCAACATCTTACTGAAAAATACACTGGTGTTATGGTCACAAGGGTTCCAGATCATCTGTGTATTTAAACTGAAGTTGAAGAATATGCTTATATTACACAAGAAGGAAAAGGTATAAGGACACAATCAAGAAAGGTGCCACTGACATATGAAATAAGTTGGGAAACTGGGCAAGTTTGGATTGAGCATTATATACGTTGAAAGCTTTTTGTATGTGCTGGACAGATTGCTGGGTTATATTTAAAGAAATGTACAGACATATACATCTGTTGATGAAACTGCAACTAAGGAAAGAAGAGAAAAGTGGTATGAAAAGATGAGATAAAGTATGATATAGAGCTTAGAAGAAAATAATAGTGTATATTTCTGTAAAGAAGGGAAGATCTGATTAGAAGAATGAAAGGAAAGTTGAGGAATAATTGTATAAACAACAATATTTTATTAGGGGAAAGAAGGCAGCAGCATCTCCATACCTGGCAAAAATGGTAAAATATGATAAGTGTGTCATAAGGGAATTAAAAGATGAGAACAGTGAGAAAGGAGAAATTAAGTACAATCAACAAGATATTATGGATATCATGCAAGTTTATGTCAAGGAGTTTATAGAAAAAGTATGGCTGAAGAGTATAACATATGGGGTGTTAATAATTTTTCTGTAAAAGCAATTGAAAATTTTACAAAGTAAGCTTGATTTGTATGAATTAAATAACATGCTTAAATATTAAAAGAGGGCTCCTTACCAGGAAGAATTGTATAGGATATAATGTATACAAAAATATTGAGCAACAGAGAAAGTTTTTGTTGAAACAGTGACTGAATAGCTTGATATTGTGATGCAGGAAAATAGTATATATGAAGCTGTTATAATCTTTATATGGAAAAAAGGAGAAAAAAATGTATAAAAAATTGAGATTAATTGCTTTGAATAATTGAGACTATAAAACAGTAATGAAAATATTACAAATGAGGTCTGAGAAGGTTACACATGAAGTAATATTACCAAATATGTATTGACTGAAAGGCAGAAGAAGCCATGAATTATTAATTATGGTAAAGGAAGCAGTAGATGACATATTGTATGGAGGTAGTGGTGCCAAGTTAATGATGGGAGACGTAAGCAAGGCTTTTGATTATGTGAGCCATAAACGCTCATTGGAGATATTGATGCAGTACAGGCTTAAAGAAAAATAATGAACTCATTAAAGAGGGCATATAATAATAAGAAAGTTAGAGTAATAACAGGTGTGTGTGTGTGTGTGTGTGTGTGTGTGTGTGTGTGTGTGTGTGTGTCTATGTGAAGAGATATGCAAGTTAGTGCTGCCTTATGATTAGAGTATTATTTCTTTAGTGATGAATGCTGTTGCTTGTGTTATGTGTTGTATATGATTATGTAAGTGTGCTGATATTCCTAATTTTCTATCCTACACTGATGATGCTATAGTCATTGCAAGAAATAAGTGTTGGATGAAAATAAGAAAAAATGATATTATTGAGCAATAGAAAGTGGGATTACAGTTGAATAAAGATAAAAATTAAGGGTTTAGATGACTTAACTAAAGTTGAAGATAGTTGATTTTCTTATCAAAAATTTAGTTACTTGGAGTAGTATTTGATAAAGTGGAAGAAGTTAAGAAACAGTGGGAGACAGTGATAAAAAATATTAGGAATAAGTGCTTTCTGGAAACCACTTAGGTTATCAGTTAAAGAAGTGTTTTTGATTAATCCCCATTACTTCAGGTAGTTAAAAAAGTTAATGATTAATTCCCATTACTTCAAGTAGTGGTGGTGCTGCGGTGGCGTTGTCGCCTCACAGTTAGACATTGCCCGTTCGAATCTCAGTTAGAGCGTCTTCTGTGCGGAGACATGCGTGAATGGGCGTTCCTTCGTTGAAGGTTGTGCATTAGGCCTGGCAAGCCAGCACATAAAACTCTACTGCCAATCATTAGCAGACTGGAGTTCCGCTGTGGCGACCCCTAACCGGGAAAAAAATGAAAGACACAAACAAACTTCAGGTAGGTTAGGTTATACATAATATATATATATATATATATATATATATATATATATATATATATGCATATATATATATATATATATATATATATATATAAATATATATATATACATATATAAATATATATATATATATATATATATATATATATATATATATATATATATATATATCTATATCTACAGGGTCTATGTCAAATATTCAAACTTCCAAAATGTCGACTACCATATGGTCGAGACCATATGGTTGATATTTGGAAGTTCTAATATCTAATAAAAAATAAATAAATAAAGGAAAACATACACTAACAGTGCAAGCAGCGGGGCAAGCCCCCCTGCACCCCCCACACCACCCTACTTAAATATACCAGCTCCAATACCGCACTTCAGTGCAAAAAAGGGAAATTCTCCTATTCTTCACTGTACAGCGCCATTAAAAGTCAACCTTTGAACACTTGAAATGTCAAACATATGGTCTCGACCATATATACACACACACACAAACACACACACACACACACACACACACACACACACACACACACACACACACACACATACACACACACACACGTGTCCAAGTGTAAAGAAACAGAAATAATGCATTTGGTGTTCGGTGTCATAAAGGGGTCACAAATGAACTCAGTAAAAAGTGGAATTCTATACCAGGGAGAAGAAAAAGGAGCATTACAATTAATACAGCCTATTGTGCATATGACATATTTGTACTTAAAATGGGTGTTGAGATTCAGAAAGATAAAAAGAGATGTGATTTTGAAGTGAAATATGGGGTATTTCTGGATAAAGTAAACGTGGGAAAAGGGGGAAAATCTTCTTTCTTCTTCTTCTTTTTCTTTCAGCTGCTCCCATTAGGGGTCGCCACAGCAGATCTACTGTCTCAATTTCTTCCTGTCCTCTTCATCTTGCTCTGTCACACCAACCACCTGCATGTTGTCTCTCACCACATCCATAAACCTTATCTTTTCCTGTTACCTGGCAGCTTCATCCTTAGCATCTTTTTCCCAATATACTCTGCATCCCTCCTCAGCACATCTCCAAACCAATGTAATCTTGCCTCTCTGGCTTTGTCTCCAAACCTTCCAACCTGGGCTGACCCTCTAATATACTTATTCCTAATCCTGTCTATCCTCGTCACACCCAGTGCAAATCTTAACATCTTCAGCCCTGCCACATCAAGCTCTGACTCCTGCCTTTTTGTCAATGCCACTGTCTCCAACCCATATAACATAGCTGGTCTCACTACCCTCTTGTAGACCTTCCCTTTCACTCTTACTGGTACTCGTCTGTCACAAGTCACTCCTGACAGTCTTCTCCACCCACTCCATCCTGCCTGTACTCTCTTCTTCACCTCTCTTCCACACTCACCATTACTCTGAACTGTTGATCCCAAGTACTTAAACTCATCCACCTTCGCCACCTCTTCTCCCTGCATCCTCACCATTCCTCTATCCTCCCTCTCATTCACACACATATATTCTGTCTTAGTCCTGCTGACCTTCATTCTTCTTCTCTCTAGAGCATATCTCCACCTCTCCATGGTCTCCTCAACCTGTTGTCTACTCTCACTACAGATCACAATGTCATCTGCAAACATCATAGTCCATGGGGACTCCTGTCTGATCTCGTCTGTCAACCTGTCCATCACCATTGCAAATAAGAAAGGGCTCAGAGCTGATCCTTGATGTAATCCCACCTCCACCTTAAACGCATCCGTCACTCCCACTGCAGACCTCACTGCTGTCACACTACCCTCGTATATCTCCTGTACCATTCTTACATACTTCTCTGACACTCCCGATTTCCTCATACAATACCACAACTCCTCTCTAGGCACCATGTCATATGCTTTTGCTAAATCCACAAAGACACAATGCAATTACTTCTGACCTTCTCTGTACTTCTCCATCAACACTCTCAGAGAAAACATCACATCTGTAGTGCTCTTTCCTGGCATGAAACCATACTGCTGATCACTAATCATCACCTCCCTTCTTAACCTAGCTTCCACTACTCTTTCTCATAACTTCATGCTGTGACTGATCAGTTTTATCCCTCTGTAGTTACTACAGCTCTGCACATCACCCTTATTCTTAAAAATCGGTACCAAAACATACTTTTTCTCCATTCCTCAGACATCTTTTCACTTTCCAAGATTTCATTAAGCAATCTAGTTAAAAACTCCACTGCCATTTCACCTAAACACCTCCATGCTTCCACAGGTATGTCATCTGGACCAACAGCCTTTCTGTTCTTCATCCTCTTCATAGCTGTCCTTACTTCCTCCTTGCTAATCCACTGCAATTCATGATTCGCTATCAAAAAAAAAGGAAAAAAAAAGGAAAAGGGGGAAAATGTTTATGAATAAATAAGTTAAAGAATACCAGAAAAAAATATTATGGAAAACAAATACTGAATAATTGGGAAATTTTTTATGATAACGTGATGTGCAATTTTTATTATTTTAATCCTTGTGAAGGACTGGAAAATGAGATGGCTAAGGCTATGAGGAAAAGAAGGTCAAGATTTTGGTGTGTTATGATGTGCCAGGATTTTTCATGGAGATTATTGATTAAGAGAACATGTTATGTAAGAGAATGTGTGACAGGCTATGTATATATTGTAATCAAATAGATAACAGAAACAGAAGAACATATTTTTAGGATGTGAAAGAACAAAGAAAGTCTTGCATTGGGTATGTCAAAAATATTCTTCTAAGCATAAAAAATTCAGAAGATGTAAACAAGAATATAATTGTGTGGATATTATGAGAAAGAATATGTTGAAATGAGGGAAACATTTCACAAAATAATGTTTTGGGTGATGTGGAAAATCTGGAAAGAATGATTAAGAGAAATTTTGTTTAATAAAAGATGGGTTCTTGTGGACATTTTTAAAATAATAAGAATTTGATTGCAGAAAAAAGTGAGGTGTAACAAATTTGATTTTGTATTTTGGTAGATTGAGAAGGAGTTATATCACAGCACATGTATATTATAAATATTATTAATAGTGTAAATGTCATGTCCAAATAATGACATTTTTGTAAAACAGTGTAATGTTATGTAAATAGCATGTTTGGGCTACATAAATAAAAATAAATACTCTTTTGATAGGTGCTATGGGATGTTTTACATCCACCTGAGCTACAACCAACTCAAACAGATGGGACTTTGTTTTAACATCTCATCAAATTATTTCATAAAATAAATTTTTTTAAAGTTTTCATGAATATCAAATTAAAAGAAGATAAAGTATCCAAAAAGAGTAAACAAAAAATACATGAAATCATACCTTTCAACATCTAAGCCTTAAACATCAAAGCACTGACTTTTAAAAATCATAGCAGATAGTCAAAAAAGAAGATCACTTTCTTATTTTTCACAGTAGAAGGTCTTTATATGCTAACTCCTATATAGGTAGTGATAACAAATGTTTGTACAAGCTTAGTTTATAATTTTAATAAAATATGTACCCATAAATAGATCTGACCTTATAAAGAACATTGTAAATCTAGGAGGAACAAGGCAAAAACCGAGGGCCAAAATCATAGTGCCTATACCTAAATCATAACAGTTGAAAGTTTTGCATGAAATACAATCCAACAATACAATACTAACATCAAGAATTAAAGTCTCTATGAAATGCAAACCTGAAAAAATGCTAAAAAATTGCTATTTGAAATGATTACAAATTAATTTGGCTACATAATGTATAATATTGATTATAGCTTTATAGACTAGTAGTAGGCTAACTGCCCTTGTGGGCATGTTAAACCTAGCCAATTACCCCATGTTAGAATCAAACCCAGGACCATTTCTTTATATGATAAACACTTTAACCTCTGTGCTAACCTCCTTATAGCTATGCACATGTTCTAGAAGTAGAAAATGCATATTACTTAAAATTAAATTGTTGTGGATAAAACAGGCACAGAACAGGGTGCTTTAAATATGCTAAAGAAACAGTAGAAGATGATACTCTGTATTGCCAGAAAGCAGGTATGTTCTTCCCATAAATTACTACCCTTATCTAAGTAATAATTCAGCAGTTTAATTTTTGCCAGTATTTTAGAGAACATTGACATCTAGTAAACACCATGGCAACATTGGCACAGCAACACATTACTAGTCTCTAACTGAGGTATTCTGTATAAACACACACACATACACACACACACACACACACACACACACACACACACACACACACATGCACACGCAAGCATGCACGCATGCGCACACACACACACACACACACACACACACACACACACACACACACACACACACACACATGCACACACACGCACACACATGCACACGCACGTACACACACGCACACACACTGCACCAACAGTACAAGGGCAGACTGAAACAAACTCACATGTGCGTGATACAGGGAAGAAAGCATGATCTAAATGTAAGGTACACATCTAGCCAGTCAATATCGGTAGTACATGCCAATGCAGAGCTAGAGTTATTCATGCTTTCTTTCTTTCATTCCTTTCTTCCTTAAAATAATTTGGTCTATAATCCCCTTTCATATGTATATAGATTTATGAATACATTGAAATATGCTACTTTTTTTCAGGGAGGATAAGAACACCCACAGAAAGTCCATGCAGACACAAGAAGAATATACATGCAGGCATTACACGAGGAAAGATCCTTAACCATTAAGCCATTGTACTACCAAGTTTTATCATCCATGTGCCCATATGACTGCTTGCTCCCGGAGAATTACAGTGCACACCTGTAAGGTACCACTGCCACTCAGTGAGGAAAAACTCTTTTCTTGCTGTTTATTATTTCATCCTTGAACTGAGTATAGGAGATGGGTATATTTATACAAATCAAACTTCAGCTTCTTCTATGTAAGGCTGTTATATAATGTGCAGTGCTTTGATTACTGTCATTTCGGAACACAAAACGATACGACTATTTCACAATTTGCTACAACATATAGCATGGTTGCATAAACCAATAATGTTGGTACCCATTAACAAATCAGTTTTGTTGTATATGATCTCATGCGTGCCCTACTGTAATTTCAAGACTCTTCCATGGGAGCCCTGAAACTCAGAAGTAAGTATGACCCTCAGATCACAACATTAAAGTGCAAAAATCGCTGTTATACCTAAAATATTTTTTTTTCCAGGGGGGGCAGGCCTCCATGCACCCCCCCAATACTCCTATTGCTTATATATCCTAACTCCAAGATTGCCATACCTCAGAAAAGAAGAAGTAGTCTGAAACACAGTAAATTTCAGTGTTATTAGCATATATTTTCCTAAAATCACAATTAAATTCTTGCTGATATGATGATCACAATGTGGTCCTTGGATATACACAGTGAGAACTCTTTTCATCTGTGGTTAAACTGCGAGTCAATATTTTTCATCTATCACATAGATGGAATTGTGTAATGTAGTACAAATGCTGCAGGTGTATATTTCTAGCAACGGTGTGAAAAATCCAGGACAAAACCCTTGACGGACTTGATAATATGTAAATGTGATTACACACAAACCAAACGAGTAATTGCATTTTCATACTCTGTAAATACAGCAGTACATACCTAAACTAAAATGTCTGCTCTGGGCTGGTTTGTTAATTCTCACTGCAAACCACTATAAACATAAAATTCAGAATTCTTTGTCACAATATTTTAGAATTATTTTACAATATATGATACTTTTAGCAGCTTTTGTTAAGTATATTCCTCACCTGTGCCATTCTGTATGCACATCTTTGCGTAAGTGTCTAAAATGATCGTATACTGACAAAAATAAGGGTGAATATTTTTAGACAGGCCTGATAAATTAGTATGGATTAGAGGCTATGTAGTTCACTTACTCTGCATTCACTGAATATAAATTGTGTATTGTATCCTAGTTTTCTGACAAGCCTAATAACATTTGCTGAACAATAAATATAATTTGATTTAAATGTTTAACGCCTCTCTTGAAACATTGCACAGCACAGTTACTCCAGATTTAATATTAAGTTCTATGCAATGTGCATTTTGACTTGACTGCCAAGGGCAAAGTTAACACTAAGTGAAATGCAAACGTAGCCCAAGTAGAATTACTTGTTATATCAGTAAAATTATCCCTAAGGCAGCATTATATGAATACAGCAAGCAGTTTGATATGCCCTACTTTTACAAACCAGGCGGTCCTAATTTAACTGGCTGAATGTACATGAATATCAGAGTCACAGTGGTTTTATTCTAGTAAATATGAATTTCTTAAAGAATCCACTCTGAGTGTTGCAGCTGAAAAAACAGGTCACTGTCTAAATTCTGTTCAAAATTATTCTGTGCACGAGTTCAGACAAATAGTTACATTACTGCTAAAAAGAGGCCTCAGAGGGTTAATAGGCCAAAGCTGAGTAAAGTATTGTTGTGTAATATTCAGTATATAACATTTTCACATCTTCAAATTGTCTTTTGTTATTAATGTGTATAGATGATTCCAAGTTCTTTAAAAGTGTAACTTTACAAAATAAAATAAACCATGTACAATATAAGGAATTAAATGTAACCTATAAGGTGAGAGTGGAAGCTGTACAAATGTAACTGAATGGATTTTAGAAATTCATTTAAAAATATTGACATTTGATTTTTGTACTTATAGAGACATGGTAGTTGGTTGAATAAAAAAGACTTAGCATTGTATTTTTGTAACTAATAAGACAGTGTGGCTTGCTGAGATCTGAGGATAAGGTTATGGAACTCAGCTTGTTGTTTACCAAACCTAATATCTTCCACATATACTCTAAGGCCAGGATTCATACAGATGCAGTGCAGGATGGTACAAACCTTGCAAGTCACAGCAAACATACGTTGTTGTGCAAAGTTAATATAAATAAACAAGTAGGAACATGTTGAGTGAATAGAAAGTCAAATATGCTTCTGGAAGGGCATATGGGGCAGAATAGAAAACTCACAATCTCAGCTGAATGGTACAAAAGAAGATATTCATAGTAGAGCAAAACAGCAATCTTTTGCTACCTGCTACAAACATGTGAGTATGCATACTATGCAGGAGGTAAATCAATATGCACCTGCTATGGCAGGCCTTCAACAAGTATATCACAGCAATCACATACGGTGTAATTGCAGACCTTTTTATCTGGTGCCCAGCTAGATGAATGCCATTTTGGTTCCATTTAATGGAGGAAAGAGGTGGCTAGAAAATATGGAAATATGGTGTATAGCAAGCAGAGTCCCGCAGGGCTTCATACTGTGCCCACTCCTTTTTGTCATCTGTTTCTCTGAAATTGAAGCAAATGCTGAAGGTTTATAGTTTACTGAGTTTGCAAAAGATTGCAAGCTCAGTGGTATCACTGGTTTCCCTGAAGGTGCTAGCATTCTTCAAAAAGGTCTATTTCTGACTAGCAAAGGGTGCCAAAGCCATGGACTTAAATTCAGTGCTAAGCAGTACATAATTGTACCCTTTGGGAAGTCAACCATCCTCGCTAATTACCATGTTGATAATACACCCCTAAGAGTCAGCCCAGTGGTCATAGATCTGGGTACACACATAGACAGTACCCTTATCTCAACCATCACGTGGCCACAGTGGTGAGGAAATACTTTTATGTTGTTCAACTTATAAGTAAAAGCATGGAATGTAGGTCATTATTGCACTGCACTCCGCCCTTATCAGACAATGCATACAATTCAATGCTCCCTTTGGTATGTACCTGACCAGTCATATGCAGCAACTAGAGCAACCTCAGAGGTTCCTTACAATAAGAATACAAGGCATAACAAACCTGCCTTATGCGCAGCACCTTAAAGCCCTTTCCCTCTACTCAGTCTTCTATAGATTGTTGAGAGGTGATCTATGCCTGGATTGCATGGCATCCACAAACCCCATACTTATGAATCTCCTACTTATTTGTAAGTCAAACTGTACCAGAAATGCAAGGTCTAAGGACCTGAATTTTGTCTGTGACTTAGCTCATTCCCTCCAGTGCAGCTCTGGAAGTTTGCATTGTAAATTCCAATGGACAGAGCCTAAGCTTTTTGATAAAATTATAGTATATCGTCACATTTCAAACAAATATTCATATCTTTGGAACCTTAGGGGTTACTCAAGAAATGTATATGTCAAAGTCTTCAGCACAAACTATTTTTTTTATAGTGGTAGCATTCTTTAGATTTAAGACTTAAACTGGATTTTATAAGTCACAGTAAACACAGTAAGTATTAGATTTGTAATATTTTGTAAACAACCCATAATACCCAGGCGACCCTCAAGTTGCAGCATTTTGTTCATCCAGCTGAGAACCTTCATATAAGGTTGAACAGTTCTGTCTGTGCTCCTTCATTGTCAATATAGTTAGGCTAACATGACATTTCTGATATATGAACAATTAATATCACTTTACTTGTAATAGCAAGACATCAGATATTGATGCAGTTGTATTTGCCACTGTGTAAGCTTTAAGATTAAATATTTTGATACCTTGTATGTGGCATAGTTTTAGAATTATTCGTTTAACTATGAACAGGCAATATTTGATACCTAGAGGCATCAGTAAGATGTAACTGCAGAAACACCTGAAGGCGTCACTAAGGTGTAATGAATTAAACAGAACATGCTGGAGAGACAGATATGTGTCCCAGAGACTGGGCCTCCAATGGAACAGGCCTCCTATTACTCAGTTTAACTGGAACTTAAACCAGTGGATGGGGAATAGTACATTTACAATAGACCTGGCACTCATGCCCCTTATGGACAGAGGAAGCTTATAAATGCTTGGCTCTCAATGTCCTATTCAGATGTAGGACATCATTATTCTTTCAGGATAACTTGGCTAAGATTAGAAAGGCTCCCAGGGTTGATAATTTAGTAATAATCTATGAATCTATGAAATGTAGGAGGTAAGGCACAATGTTTTTCAGGGAAAGGATCCAGTTTTCTACATGTAGAGAGAAGGTATGATGAGAAAGGTGAAAGAATAATGGGGAAAAGGTGGGCGATAGAAGGCAGAGGGGGGCACACAAGCAAACAAAAGTGAAATAGTACAGATAAACAAGGTGAACTGGTATGCATTAGGAGGGGGAAATGTGGAATACAGGCAAACAGACAAATGGTTGGAGATGGGATGGGGAACAGGCAGTGTGGCAGCAGATAGGGTTGGAGAACAGGCAATGTGTCAGGAGATAGGGTAGGAAACAAGCAGTGTGCCAGAAGATATGGTGGGGAACAGGCAATATGCCAGGATATAGGATGGGGAAGAGGCAGTTTGACAGTTGATAGGGAGAGGAAGAGGCAGTGTGCCAGGAGGTAATGTGGGGAAAGGCAGTGTGCCAGGAGAGATGGTAGAGTAGGGAAAAAGCAGCATGCCAGGAGATAGGGGGAACAGGCAATGTGCCAGGAGATAGGCTAGGGAGCAGGCAGTTTGCCAAGAGATAGCATGGGGAAAGGCAGTGCCCCAGGAGATAAGGTAGGGAACAAGCAGTGTGCCAGGAGATAGGGTGGGGAACAGGCAATGTGGCAGGAGATAGGGTGAGGAACAATAAGTTTGCCAGTTCATAGCAGGAGATAAGGCATGGAACAGGCAATGTGTGAGGCGATACGGTGGGGAACAGGCAGTTTGCTAGGAGATAGTATGCAGAAAGACAGTGTACCAGGATTAAAGTAGTGAACAAGACGTGTGCCAGGAGATAAAGTAGGGAACAAGAAGTGTGCCAGGAGATAGGATGGGTAATGGCAGTGTGCTTGGAGATAGGTTGGGTAAAGGCAGTGTGCCAGAACATAGTGTGGGGAAAGGCAGTGTGCCAAGAGATAGAGTAAGCAAAAAGCAGTGTACCAAGAGGTAGGGTGGGGAAGAAACAGTGTGCCAGGAGATAAGATAGGGAACACGCTGTGTGCCAGAAGATAGTGTGTGGAAAGGCAGTGTGCCAGTAGATAGGGTTGATAAAGATAGTGTGCCAGCCAGGAGGCAAGGTAGGGAACAAGCTGTGTGCCAGAAGATAGTGTGGGGAAAGGCAGTGTGCCAGTAGATAGGGTTGATAAAGGCAGTGTGCCAGGAGATAGGGCAGGGAGCAAGCTGTGTGCCAGGTGATAGGGTAGGGAACAAGCAGTGTGCCAGGACATAAGGTATGGATAGAGCAGTGTGCCAGGAGGTAGGGTGGGTAAAGGCAATGTGCCAGTAGATAGGGTTGATAAAGGCAGTGTGCCAGGAGATAGGGCAGGGAATAAGCTGTGTGCCAGGTGATAGGGTAGGGAACAAGCAGTGTGCCAGGACATAAGGTAGGGATAGAGCAGTGTGCCAGGAGGTAGGGTGGGTGAAGGCAGTGTGACAGAAGATAGGGTGGGGAAAGGCATTGTGCCAGCTGCTGACTGGCTCAGAGAAATTTCATTGGAAGCCAGTAGATGGAGGTCCAGAGTCCAGATGATAGATGGAGTGGAGCACATTCTGCTCTAGTGGCCATACAGAAGATGCTCATGAGATTCCTGATGATAATTCAAAGATAAAACATCTGAACACATTTACACTGAAACAAGCTTTTGTCATCTGGGAAGACTGTCCTATACCTTCTAACTTATATACGCCAGCTCTATGGACATATAACAGTGAGGAAAGATGTATGGGGGGTGGCTTTCAGTGAAATATATTTGTGCTATTGGCATTTGGACAAAACACATTTAAATACCCATCTGCATCTTAAACTAGCTAGTCTAGCAAATTCATGATTCACCGAATAAGGGGCTGATGTGTGTCTGCTGAGCATATTAATGTCCAGCAAGAAGCACCTCTTCCACCTGATTTTATCACCAGCAAGGCTACATCAGATGATGGGGTGGGTTGCCTACCTGGGATGGGTCAGAATCTCCCTTGATGGTGCAGTTCTGTTCCACTTACCCACCTGAGGTGCAGCCCTGGCAGATGACATGTCTAGGCCTTGGTAATACCATCATGATCTGCAGAACAGAGGGGCAGAAATGGAGGAATGTAATTACTGAGGTTGTTCCCTACATTGTACAAAATATAAGCAAATAGGAGAGGGCAGCCCAATGCACTTTGCTGTGCAAAAAATATCTGCTGCCTCCTGCAGCAACCAGCAGCATCCATTTTCCATTCAACCCTTACAGAAGGGCAAAAGGGACATGATACTAGCCATCATACACAGATGTGGGTATAGTGAATAAAACAGTACAAATGTACAGGAACTCATGCATGTCCAATTAAGCAGAAGTTTGAGATGGTGATCACAACCTGTGAAATCAGCTATGCTACCAAAAGTGAAAGCAATGAAAGACAACCTTAAGACAGTGCCCACAGCCTGTGAATTTAGCTACTCTACTACAAGTAAGTGTAAAGAAGTAGATGCCTGAGATACCATGCGCAACGTTTGGAATTAGCTGACTATCAAATGCATGTGCAATCAAGCAGAAACATGAGATGAGACCCATAGGTCCAGAGGAAAGCCCAACCTATATATCTATGTGCAAATAAGTAAAAGCCTGAAATGATAGCCACAACTCTGTACCTGCATAAAAAAGTACCTGTATTCCTCCAAGAAAGCACCGTGTCACAGTGACAGTAGCCAACAACAACACCAAAAGAACATATACAGACACTCACCTCTGACAATCTACTATATCCTGATATCTCTCAGGGGAACCAAACTTTATAAGAAACACTGCTCTGAAAAGACAGCACAGTTTAAAACAACAGTATGAGGCATAGCAAGAACAGCAAACACAATAGCAATCAGTATATTCTTGCCTCATCTCTGCTTTACACATCCAGTGATCTTCAGGGAAGCAGTGCCATAGCTCATCACACCAGTGTCTGCATAGCTCACTAGTTCAACAGTTGCCAGTAACCTTGGTCATCAAGTCTGCTAGGGAAGACATAGTAAATAATGAGACCCTGGACCAGGATTTTCCAGTACTATGTCACTCAGAGAGGTTAGTGCAGACACAGATGGATACAGGGGGATACAACGGGTATTATCCCATGTCCCAGGGAATGAACAGATATTAGTGAATGAATCAACATCAGTAGCAGGTAGACAAAAAATAGTGAATACAATAGATGGGTTCACTATATACAATTATACAGAACATTTTATTACAGATACTCATTTTCATCATTTTTCCAAATGAATTAAATGTGTACCCCAAACAAAAGCTAGTCTGGTAGATAATATTACAAAATTAAAATTATATACAAGAAAATTAAATTTTGACATTATATTTTCTGAAGATACATACAATCAAGTAGGTAGTAGAGACATTCCACATAAAAACAGTGTGTATAATCCACCCCTTCATCCTTTAATAGACACCTTTGAAAAGGTATTTTTGGAAGAACTTTACGAGATTCATGATGTTAATAAAAACAGAAAAATAAGATGGAATTTAAGTAAAGAAGAGTACAACCTTTTAATGGATCTGAGGAAAAATGGGACAATAAGGATTATGACTCCGGATAAAGGGGGAGGGGTTTTGTTATACAAAGCTACTGACTATTCAGATGAAATGCAAAGTTTATTATTCAATGAGGAAACATATGTTACGGTTTCAAAGAATCAGATTAATATTTCATATTCCCGAATTAACGCATATCTGGAGGAATATCTATTAAATAGAAGAATAGAAATAGATTTATATGAGTTTTTGTATGTTAAGGACCCCAAAATTTCAATTTTTTTTGGAATTCCCAAACTACACAAAAACATTGAAAGGCCACCATTCCGACCAGTAGTTGCAGCAGGGGAATCAAAGACATACCCTTTAGCAGTTTTAGTGGACTCTTAGGTAAAACATGTAGGGAATGAAAGAGAACATCTGGTAAAGGATGCTTGGGAATTTCTTGGAGCATTGCAAAAGGAGAAATGGCAGGATAATTTGATATTCCTCACTATAGATATAAAATATTTATTTACAGTGATACCTAAAAGAGAGGGTTTGCAATTTTTTGAAGAGGCATTATTTTTCTATTCAAAATGAGGGCACCATAAGATTAATTTGGTATGTGAAATGATGCGCTTAATACTGGAAAATAATTTCATTTTCTTTGAGGGAGAGTATTACCAACAAATTCATGGAGTAGCGATGGGGGTAGCTTGTGCCCCCGTATATGCCAATATTGTGCTTTTGGGATGGGAGTCCACTTATGTATTCAACAGCCCTTTCTGGAATAAGATACAGCTTTATTCCAGGTTTTTGGATGATATTTTTGTATTATGGAAGGGTACACAGGATGAAATAGTGGACTTTGTGACATATTTGGGTGAAACTACTGAATTTTAAGAGTTCACTTATAATTTGAAATCTGAAAGTATTAATTACTTGGATGTACAGATAACAAAAGACCCAGATGGATTCAGATCCCGAATATACAGAAAAGATACATTTTGTAATGCATATTTGCATTTTGGGAGTAACCACCCCATAGCGCAAAAAAGAAGCATTGTCAAAGGACAAGCAGTGAGGGTAGCAAGAATGACATCACATAACAAACAAAATACAAAGAATGTTTGAGGAAAGAGGATATCCAAAGGAATTAGTCAAGGAAATAATTTTAGATGTGTATAACAAGTGGGGTACAGTATACCTGCCCTTGTTAGAGGTGGGATTACAGAAAAATCATGATGCTTTCAATTTGGAAACTGGTAAATATAAAAAAGCATGTGTGTTGGAATTCAATTATTTAACAAATAAAGTTAAAAAGACCTTACAAAAGAACTGGAGTATCTTTAAAACTAATAAGGAGATATACCAAAGGGTAGGCAAATGTCCCAAATTTGTGAACAAAACTGGATTCAACATCAAAAGTCTTTTAGAACATAAGTTGGAACCCAGAATTAAGATAACTACAGAAACAAGACGGTGTGGAAGCTGCAGACAATGTTCTTTTATATATAAAGAGAATCATATTATTTTGGATAATAGAATGAAAAGTAGGATAGAGTTTGTTAAAGGGAATTGTCTTAGTAAGCGGGTTGTATACTTAGCAGTTTGTAACTCATGTTCAGGATTCTATGTGGGAAAGACCGAATGCGCTTTGAGGAATAGAATGTATAAACATGGAAATGACATTAAAAATAAAAAGGTAACTAGTTCATTATATAAACACTCAATGGTCTGTTCCCAATTTAATTTGGCATTTTGGAGCAGGTCAAGCCCAATCCCAGGGGGGGGGGGGGTGACTGGAAAAATCTGTTGAAGAAGAGGGGAAACTCAGTGGCAATTTACAACAGCAGCTATGTTCCCCCTGGCGTAAATGCAAATATTTCAATAGCCACTGTGTTGCATGAGAGAGCTAATAAAATATAAGAGTACAATAAAAATTTATAAATATATATATATATATATATATATATATATATATATATATATATATATATACATACATATACAAAAACTGCTTTATATATAACAGGTTGTAATATTAAGTTTTAACATTTTATTTATAAATAAATTAGGTCAGCATTTTAAAGCTTTATAAAAATAATTGGATATATACTTTAGATAAAGTGCAATTAATGTTTTAGAAAGTAATTGGTTATTAGTATGTTGATTGCTTTGTATTTGTGATTGATTCACAGTTTTTATATAAACAAGGATGTTTAGAAGGGAAGTTTATTCTGATGAAGGCTATATGTTGTAGCCGAAAGCGCTCAATTTGGTTCTGTAATAAAAGATACTTGGATTTTATACGGCCTGGTATTTGTGTAATTTATGGTGTATCTTACACTCATTGTCCAGTCAAAATTGTGACGTCTGCCACACCTGAACTAGTAGCTGCACAGGATGGGAGCATGCCTTCCCTGTCAAAGATGGCCACCCCATGCCTGATAGCATCATCAGTGCCCACCCCCCCTCCCCAAGGCTGCAACACCAAATGAGCACACTGTATCCTTTGGAGCTACACCTGCAGTAAAGCCATCTACCAGAGTTTTCCAGCAATGTGTGGCATCCTCAACAGCCTCTGATATGCAAGTGGTGCTTAAAATCATTTAGCAGACGTTGAGGTCTATAATCCAGGTACTGCCTGCAGCTATCCATGCTGATGTAGAGATGACTGGTGTGCTATGCAGTTTACATGAGGATGTCAGCCAGCATTGTCAATGACTCAAAGAAGCAAAAGTCCAGGGATGATGCTATGATAGGTTTCGTGAAGTTTATAGTGGCATATGCTGATACCATTATTTGTATCCATGCAGATGACAGTAAATGCCACCCTCACTGCCCTATCCAGTTGTGTCATCCATGGCTGAGATTATGTGCATACTTGGGATAGCCACTGAGGAAGGCCATAGCAAGCAGTGCAATTGACACCTTTGATTGTAGGGACATTTATTTTATTTTATTTGGTAACTAAGTACTTGGGCTGGTCTACTGACTCTTTTTAGCTATGGCCCAGGCTGACAGGAGCAAAAGAAAAGAGATGTACAGCTAGACGAACATGTAATGCAAAAATGCAAACTATATTACAGAGGAGACTATATACAAGACACAAGAAAATTTTACAATTAGAAATACAGTACATTCAAGTAATATGGAAAACTTACAATTATATGTACAGTAAATCCACTGGAAATTGTGAAGACATATTACAATCATACGTTTAGTAAATTATTTTTTTTCAGATGTCATATCTAAAAATGAGACAAATTGGGTATTTTCTATCATCCATTTCCCTGGGACCATGAGAATTTTCATTCATTGAGTAATGTCTCTTCAGTTTAACTTTAAAGCTGTTTTCTTACCTCTTTTGAAAGATGCTTCTAGATGGCTGGTGCTAGTCTTTTTAATCCCTTTTCTCCTCTATTTGTTTTATATCTTGGTCTCACTAGAGAGACACAGCTTCATCTTGGCTGCCTCTGAGACCGTATGTTTAGCATCTAATAGACAGTTTTGTTTTTAGTAATGGCTGTGGGGTGTATAACACTGTACCACCCATGACTGTGAGCCCATGGCACATACCTTTCAGGGCAGAGAACCTCTATAGTGAACCTGTTACAGGTTCTGTTCTACTCATAACATCACCCCAATGTCATGAGGACCTCTAGTTCCACCATATCCAATCATCAGAGTGACCGCATATTACAGGTATATACTGGGTTACCCATCATGGCCACAGAGGAAAATATAACTCAGATGTCTCTCTTCTACAAGACCAAGGTCTCTGCCATTGTTAACCCATATAAATCCTCAAGTCTGCATTTCTCCACACTTTTCAGTGTGCCTCTTGGCATCTCTGCAAATTATGATAGCTAAAACCTAGATCACCCACACTGCTAGGTGGGGAAAGCTTATTCACAGTGTGATTCAACCATGCACTGTCAGGCATAACCTTTAACACTACTGCATGCATCATTTTGCTCTCTGTGACACTGCACTGCCACTTTGTATTTCTAATAGCCCATAAAGGTGCACTAGATGTTGCATCTTCACATGCATTGTCATATAGTGTGCACAATGCTTTTGGAAATGGTTTAGGGATGGATGCTGTCTGCTGCCTGTTGGCATCACTGTTATATTTGCAGGAGGATGTAAGTGCGATAGCATTAACAGGGCCTAATGTCAGATTGGTGGTTCTTGGGACTGAGGACTAGACTGCCTAGTCATAGAAGCCACAACATGTGGTGAATCGCTCTCCTTTTGCATTACAGAAACATATATATTCATCTAAACAAGCAGAAATGTAATAAAGAATGTCTTTGAGCACTCTACAGGCTGACCCCTGTGGTCCCTTGTTCCTCTTTTTATGGGTGCTTCATGGTACTGACTGTTGGGCTGTAACTCTTTCCAATAACAAAAAAAAAAGAATCTGTATATATATTTTTCTTTTATATTTACTTTTTCTTCTTTTTTTAAATGATAGCTTCACCATTGCTGTTAATATTATGGAGAAACTGGAACTCTGTTCCTGTGCATGTTTTGAGTTCTGAGTCCTTCCAAGGTCCCCTGAAAACTAAACAAAAACAAATTGGCACTGTGTCTACTCCAGCCTAAGAATAAAGGCATCATGCTTTATTGCAAATGTTTCTGCCATCTGCAGAATGCAGAAACATCACAAGAAAGCAGTTTACTGTGCTGCTGTATGAAGCAGCACGGTATCATTTATATTGGCTCAGACTGCCTCAGATAAGTGCTTCAGACTGAAGCAGCTTGGGACTGAAAGTGAAAGAAAGAAGCAATGGACTATTACAAACATGCATGCATAGAAAGAAGCAATGGACTATTACAAACATGCATGCATGGAAACAAGTCTCATCTAGTATGTTAGAAGGTAAGTATTTTATTTTAACTGCACCTTCTCTAATACTTATCCAGTCCAATCAGCAAAACCCACTCAAGTACTGAATGCTTCTCTGAATAGCTGAGCCTAAATTAGCATTACTTACTATGAAGAATGGTACTGGAATGCACCAGAGAGCTTTGAACTGTGGGAGTTAATTAATAGGGCTTTTCATACCAGGCAGCAGAGGATGCCTTGGGTATCACTCAGTATTAGCTCAGTAATTAGCTAAGCAGCAAAACACACTACACAAAGAAGTATTCCTTTGCCCCAGAACAAAAAGGAAACAGGCAACTCCATTAGGTAGAGGCACACTATAGGGACAGGTTAGGCCATTAGGTATGAAGTAGAGGAGATTATAGGCCAAAGACAGAACAGTGTTTAGTTTGTACAGCCTAACTCACAATTACACAAATCTGTGTGACTGTGGGCACAAACTAAACATAGACTGGGAACCCACACTGAACAGCTGAGTCCAGCAGCAAGTTAACTGGGAAATTAAACTCTATTGGAAAAGTTTTAACAGAATTGCAGTTACAATACTGGATAGAATAAGATGAAAGGTGAAAGATCAAACACCCTACAGTAAAAAAATAAGCAGGAATTGAGGGCAGAATGCTTTTGTATGTATAAAATGAAAAAGCAGTGCAGATTAGAATAGGGGTTTTGGAGAGAAGAAGTAGGTTAGGTGATCAGGTTTAGGGAAATACCTATTGGGAGGAAGAGGAACTGTGATATCCCAGAGGATAGAGACACTTCAAAGCAGAGAGTGAAAGATGGTAGTGGGCTGGCTAGTCAGGTAGCAAGAGCCAAGATACACTAAAAGAAAGGAGTCAACTTGAGAAAGTCAAATAGAACTAGAAAGGGAAAAGAGAGAGACACAGTTACAAGTCATGAGAGCTGAACTTGGGCAGTGGTAGCTGCAGGGTCAGGGAGAGGAGATGAAGCAACAATGAGGAAGACTGCATCTAACAGGAAGATGAATGGTAAGCAGTGGAGAAGCATGAAGCTGATAGTAGTAAAGAGTGAAGATTGCCATCAGTTCTGTGACATGGATGAAGTCATGACTACAGTTCAGGTGACCCAGGTTTGACTACTGTCCAGGTGCTGGAGAATGTGACTCAGGAGAAGAGTGGAGTGAAGGAGCTTCACCTGTGTGCCTTTCTGTGGGCAAATGAATGTAGGCTGTGTGCTTGGGGTATAGAGGTAGTTTGTGTTTACAGTGAAGAATTAAGTCAAAATAAGATAAGATGACATAGCTCTACTCATACTCCGCCCCTGGATAGTTTCTAGTACACTTAGAGTTACAGTAGCATACCTCTTATTGATATTTAATTTCATTACTGTCTTCTGAACTGCAAATTGAGTTTCTGCTGTAACAACAATGTTGATATTTGTTTTTAACCTTTAAAATGGCTTTTCCTATAGAAACAGTCAGTCAGAATTCAGCCATTATATGTGCATAATGTATAACTCCTGTGAGTCCTGTCTTACATATGCAATGCCATATATGTAAAGATCTTATCAAAACAAAGGTCAAATTTTTATGTAGATCATTTATTGTAATTATTAGTTTGTTCTTAGTAATTTCCTTTCTGTACTTTTAATTCTATATCTTTTACAACTGTATGCTGTATATTTACTGTATGTGAATTCCTTGGAGCTTTTCTCCCCGGGTCTCCGCTGAAAAAGGACCTGTGTCCAGTCAGACTTTCCCTGTAAACAAATGTAAAACAAATAAATGATCATATGAGGGCACATTGGCCAAGGTTGCATCACCACATATGTGGAGACCACTCTTCCAAGGCCTGTACACTCCACCTTTACAGACACATTTAAAGCATGAAAGGAGAGTGTCTAAACCATACTAAAATCCCCCCATGTCAGCAAAGTGATGGTCCTCCTGTCCTGCTTATCTCTAGGTGTAGTGACAATCCACCTTTCCACTAAGATTAATGGACTTCTTCTATAGAAAGGATCATCCCAGTGGAACTATGCTGTGGTACTGCCACCACAACAAGAGAAGTTTAAGAAATAAAGATTGATAAGGAGAAGTTGGTAGCATGAAAGGTAAACAAGAAAGGAGGCGGTGTAGCTATAATATTTAAACAGCATCTAAACATCCAGATCTTAAAATAATCAGCTCCACAAATAGGCAATGAAGAAATAATATATGCCAAACTAAAAATAAACCAAAACAAAACCATCAACATAATTGGATGCTACTTCCCACCTGGCCAAAACATCCCTCCACTAGAAAACCTCCTAAGCTGGTCTCCCACCATCTCCCCCAATAAACTATAATTTTAGGTGATTTCAATATTGACTGGCAATCCTGTTCTTGCAACCATCCAACCCATCATGTAAACCTTCATGGCTTCACCCAACTAGTCCAGTCACCAACCAGAATAAATAAAAACCTCCAGCAAGCACACTACCCTGTATTGGATACTAGTCAGTAAGAGCCCCCAGTCATATATAACAGGCTGCTTTTCAGATAGCCTCAGTGATCGCTCCCCAACATTCCTACTCAAAAAATACCTATACCAAGCTAAACCTGTCATCTACCATCAAATACGTAAAAAACTAAACTTTAACCCACTCACATTCATCTCATCCCTCAAAGAATGTAACTGGCATCCTTTAAAGTACCTCAGTCTTGATGACGCAGTTGAATTTTTTAATACTACCTTCCTAAGCATCCCTAATTACCATGCCCCCATAAGACTTTCCAGAACCAAAGCATAACCCTCCCCATGGCTACAGAAAACCACTAAGTCAGAAATGAAAAACAGGAATAAAGCCTGGGAGCACTGGCGCAAAACCAAAACCCCCTCAACTAGACAGAAATTCCTAGAACTACTCAACAGAGCCAAAAGCCAATAAAACAGGACAAATTCCAGTACTACCAGTCTGCCCTAGACTCCTCCCAACACAGACCCAAACAATTCTGGTCCTCCATGAACTCCATCCTCCACACAGGTAAAGTCAGTACCCCTCCTCCTAATATCCCTCACTCCTCTGAAAATATTGCTACCTCATTCAACATACACTTCACGCAAACCATACTATCACTAGCTAAACAACACAACCCCCCCCCCTCCAACCCACACCTTCAACTAGTAATCTCCCCACTGCCTTCTGTTTTTCTCCTGTGCCTATCTCCAACATAAAAAAACTCTTAACTAAACTTAAGCCCACCAAATTAGCAGCAGACAACCTCCCAAGTGAATACCTACAAATCGCAGCTGATGCTCTGGCCTACCCAGTATCCATCTTGATTAACCGATCTCGGTCAGAAAGTTACATTCCCACACTATGGAAAGTATCATGTATAATTTCCCTCCACAAAGGTGGCCCCTCCACAGAACTAACCAATTACTGCCCCATAGCTCTTCTCTCTCCACTCTCCAAAATACTAGAGAGATGCGTTCAGTCTCAGGTCTCAGACTACCTCCTTACTAACAACCTCCTTTTCAATACTCAGCATGGTTTCTGACCAAACCATAGCACCACCACTGCCTTACTATCCTTTACTAACACTATCCTTCAGCATAAAAACAATGGCTACCTCTCCTCTGCTACTTTCCTAAACCTATCTAAAGCATTTGACATGGTCCCACACAAACAACTCATCTCTGTCCTCAATAACCTATCCTTCTCTCAATCAGTCATCAACTGGTTTCAGAGTTACCTGAATGACCACCAACAATCTGTTGTATAGCAGAATGACATATCTCCCCGACTACCTGTCTCTATAGGGGTTCCCCAAGGATCCACCCTTGGACCCATACTCTTCTGTATTTTCACCAATAATCTAGCATTTGCCACCAAACATGGCACACTTATACAATAGGCAGATGACTCAACCATCATCTGCTCAGCCCAGTCCCTACCCAAACTGCAAAAAGTCACACAGGAAGCCTTTTCCTCTGTTGAAACTTGGTTATCCAATGCCCAATTAATACTCAACCCAAACAAAAACTAAACTACTCATCTTCCAACCCACCAAGCATACTCAAAACAACTCTCACTTTAACATCACAGTAAAAGACAACACAACTATACACCCAACAGAACACACCAAATTGCTAGGAGTGGAAATAGACAATAAACTAAAATTTGACATTCACGTATCCATGACCATAAAAAAAGTCCACAAAAAACTAGGAGTGTTATACAGAAATACGCAACTTCTCACCAAAGCAGCAAAGATTTCAGTAGCAAATTCCCACCTTATCTCCACCCTACTTTATGCCTCTCCAATATATACCAACCTATGGCAATGTGATCTAAGCAAACTAGAGACCTGCTACAACAAAATCACCAAATTCGCCACAGAGGCATCCTACCGTAGTCACCGCTGTCTCTCACTTGCTGAACTGGGCTGGCTTGAACTCCCTCACCTCCTTCAATGGTATCAACTCTCACTCGCCCACAAATTAGTAAACCATCCACTAAATGTCCTATCCCTCCAGAATCTACTCCAACCCTATCGCACCACCAGACCACTAAGATCCAGCAACAAAAATCACTTGCAGATCACTAAAGCCAATAACTCTGCTGGTGAAGCACTATTCTCTTGCACCATAGCCAAATTATGGAACTCCCTCCCACCCACAATTACCTCTGTACCATCATGCACTCATTTCAAAACTTTACTAAAAGAGCACCTAAAAACATGCTGCCTATGCCCTTGCAACTCCCACTCTAATGTCACCCACCCTATCCAAACACTACCTTTCTTTCCACCCCACTAACTACCTTGATTATAGCAAGCTCGGATGCTCATAAGCCTACTACTTATTATACAGCAGGAACTTCTTATTGTAACAATTGTTAATGTCTGTTATGTACTTCGCAGATAAAGATTCTAGTTGTCTACTGATGTACTATGTTCTTCATCTGCAACTATGTTTGTAATTAATTGCTATGTTAATCAAATTGTTAATCGCTATGTAAATCCAATGTAACTACTGTCTGTATATTATAACTGTGGAGCTTTTCTGGCGGGCCTCCTCTGAAAATTGACCTACCGGTTGGACACTCCCGGTCAACAAATGTAAATAAATAAATAAATAAAATAAATGAAGACAGCATCACCCAGGATGAGAAAAAAATTAGGGTGATGATAGCTAGGAAATGGAGTGGTAGGCTATAGAGGCGTAGGCATAGGAGAGGATAAGGTAGCATAGATAAAAATAGAAAGAAAGGAAAAAGTTAGGTCAGAAGCAGATAATCAGCTGTAAGGAACGCTGCAGTGACTTCATGAAGAAAGGGGAAAGTAGAGACATATATCCAAAAGGAAAGAACAAGGGCTAGCCAATGAGACTAGGTGATCAGAAAAAGTAGCAGTATACGTGATACAGGATTAGTAGGCCTATTCTAGAAAGAACAAATGATGTTCTAGTAGTAGAGGACAGAGTTAAAGAGGACTTTAGGTGGGGGAACTGGTATGACAAAATTTAGGTAAAAAATGTACTTAGCCTAACCCTCAGCAGATTGGGACAAGTAGTGGCAAAACTGGTCATAAAAGGAAGGAGTTGTCCATATATAATGACCTGTGTGACAACAAATGATCTGGGAGAGAGTGTGATGGAAGAGGCATTATGAAGGACTTAGGAGGTTGTAGGCTTGTGCTGGCTTCTAAAAAATGCTGTTAACACTGATGACCTTCAGTCTAAGAAACAAGATTAGTTAGTTTAACTCCTGGCTCAAGGAGAGGATAAAAGGAGCAGGGAAGTGGTACAGTGGGGAACTGAAAAAAACATTTAGGAGAATGCAGGACAGACATACAGGCTCCATCTCTGCCCTCAGGAACCAGCACTGCAGAAACAAGGATTGAAAGGCTACATTAGGTCAACTGTGCCTTTCATCTGATGTAGAAATGGGAAGAGAACACTGCTTCAATGGAAAAGCACAGAAACACAGAAGATGAAGAAACCTAGAAAGGAATGATTAGGTAATCCATGGTGGGGTACACAACTGAGAAAACTAAAGAAGAAAGGGGGGGGGGTGACAAAGGAGAGAAAAAGATGATAGAGAGGACAGATGGCATACAGCAGGGAAACAGAAGAAAATATGCTAGGAAGATAACAGGACTAAGAAGGAAAGGAATAGAAAGAAGAAGGGACAAGGACAAAGCCCAGCCAAAAGAAGCAGCCAGTGATAACACTCGCAGGGTAGTGCTACGTAAATGATAGAAACATAGTCATAAAATTGTCAGAAATTAAAGCATAAGTGTTTGATAACGAGGATGGCATAATTGTGTTAATTTTAATAAGTAAAATAAACTATAGCTCAGTTACAAACCTACATGATTCTGTGTTATGTTTTCTACCAATAAAATGTTTTACTTAGTCACGTATATAATTATTTATTGTCCACTGAACTGACCGTTCAGTTCCATGTTAATCCACTCTGCATCCTACCATAATTACTATGTAGATATCTATGTAATATAAACACATTATTTGTATTGCCCTTTGCAAAAGGGCCAGTTCATGACTAAAAGGGGTCCCTGGACCACCCCATCTACCTGCTTAACAAACAAGCAAACACATGCATGCTTACATGAATGAATGAAGGAATGAAGGAATAAACAAGTGAGATGTATGCTAGTGACACAACTGGCTAGAAAACAGAAATCATTAAGAAAGATAAAGCATAGAGGGATGGAGATTATATTACATTTGTATATGCATATATGTCAGAGTAGGATTAAAGGTAGGGCTGCAATAGATGGAGATATAACTAAAAGGGGAAGTGGAGGAATAAGGAAAGTTGGAAGGGACTGCTGAAGGACAGAGAGGACTGACTGTCTGTTTCAGATCTCCCAGTGCAGCTATCAGGGATGGCAAACTGGTTACAGAATAGATTATAGGACGGGGTGGTTAAACTTTCAGTCAAGTTCTCTCCAAAACTGAGGTAGTGAGGAATCTGCATGTTAAGGTTCCATTGCCAAACAGTAGCTGCGTAATGTGCAGAGGTACATTGTCCATGAAAAGGGAATCAAGCTTAGCCACAAAGACCAGAGTATGGGATCATTGTAGGCAAGGACCTGACCAGGGATGATAGAGAAGTTAACAAATATATCAGTAAATGTGAGGAAAACATTACAGTGGAATATAGGAAAGGGATGGATGATGGTTGCAAGGGCAAAAAGATGGAGGAGAAGGAAGATCCTTATTCTTCTTACTTTCTCTTTTTTCAGCAAAGCCTATTTCCCAGAATACAATTGATGGATTACTTACTTGTCTGACTATTATTAGACAACCACTTGATATGTCAATAGTTCAACACAGATGCATTGCATGTGTGCATACGTGCATTCTATACATATTACGTTTAAACTTGACATTTAATGTATTAAATGCTCCCACAGTACCACATACCTGTTTACAAATGTTCATGACATTGCAAGAAATCAATATTATACTTTATGATACTGTCAGAAACCTATATGGTGTAAGAATGTACAAAACATTTGTATTAGACAAGTAATCCAAATCTATATGAAATGCAGGAATTTCATGGTAAGAGCACTGATTTTTATCACATTCTATTTATATCATCAGTGTTGTAACTATAAACAGACAATGAGACATCAGACACTATAAGAATTCTGTAGTGCATGCTCACTTGCAGGTAATATGATTACCCTTTATTTGTACCATTAATTTTCTTGTTGTAATTCATAATTAGAGTAAGCGCATTCCTTATTTCAGGCTGTATTTATTTATTTACATTTGTTTATTTCTTCATTCATTCACTTTGCGCACAGATGTGTTTCATTTTCACACATATGCCTAAATTTGTGATGGTCTGTGGACTTTTTGTGCCTACACACAGACAAAAAGATCACTGCATTTTGCTGAATATTTTATATTGCCAGGTATTAATGTTTGCATGCATGTGTTTGCTGATAGTTTTCTATAGAATTCATCCATAAGCCTTCTAATGGGACCCTAACTATACTGTATCAGTATATTGTGATAACACTACAAATGCTATGTTGTAAAGAAGATAAAGCTTTACGTGACTGTTTCTCTCTGAAAATGACCCCGTTCTAACAGATTAGCTCTATTTCTTTTTTTATAAAACACAAGGATATCTTGCTAAAGCTTCATCCATTTGTATATAAACCACAATATGTTTTTTGTAGCAAAATAAACAGTTCATTTACCATCCCTACATTTGTTTTCATCAAAAACTCTATACCATTCTTCTATTTCATACTTTTTTTTTGTTGCAGCAACCCATGCCTAGCCCTCATCATAGCCCTTCAGAAAGTTCTTTATAACATCTAATCAGTATTTCCTCTTCTTTGTAGCTTTTGTATAACACATATACTTATTTTTTTTCTAGTAACATTTCTTTTCACTCAAAAATATGTACCTAGTGCTAATGACATCCTTCAGTGAACAGGATGGAAATTGTCATTTTATGAAAAACTTATCAGATTTTTTGGTAACACTTGAAATATTGGGACCCACTAAAGCAAGCCCTGAAATGCACAAACTGAAAGGATGAAATATCAGACTTACATATACTAAGTTTGAGATTCCATTTCTCAGAATATTCCCATTTATTCAAGTTATGGCAATCTTGGAGTTGGTATATGTAAGTTTGGGGGTTGCATGCGGGGCTTGGCCTCCCTGGAAAAATAATTTCTAAAGCAAAAAGCGATTTTTGAAGTTTGTTCTTCTCCTGTGTTTTTCAGTCTTTTTTTTGAGGAGGGGGGGGCTTTTCAGCACTTGGCATTTTGATTGCCAACATTTCAATATGGAGCTGATTTTTTTTTTCAATATAAATTTGCAAAAAATGATATGTTTCTCTTTCTCAAAGTCCTTATACTCCAAAGTACAGTGATATCACCTAGCATATATCAAAAACAAGGGTGTGAAAGATACAGGCCACTATCAAGTGCTAAAATCCTTATTAAGTTTTGGTGACTTAGTAAGGAATATTTTATAAGACTTAAATCAATACTGAAACTAGCGTTGGCATCTAGGAACAAAGTCCAAGCTATAAACCAATTTACTCTTCCTGTCCTAACTTACAGTTTTGGAATAACTGACTGGCCCCAAAAGGTGTTGGATAGGTTGGACAGGAAAAGAAGTAGAATGTTTCATGCTCATCAATTGACTTATAAAAATCAATGCATACCAAGTTTATATATTCCCTGTTCTGAAGAAGGTATGGACATCCTTGAAATTGATTACATGTATAGATCTGCAGTTGTGGGACTGCATACATATCTGCTGACCTCATAAGACCCAAACCTAGTGAAAGTTTCAAAACATAATGAAAATAAGTCTAAGATGACTTCCCTGCTTAGTTTAACAGAAGCATATCGGCATCAAGCAGGAATGGAAATCAAACCAGAAGTAGATAAACATCAGGCAGCAACTGACTGTGCCAAAAAAACAAAAGAAATAAAGAATATAAGGTGAAGGATCAGAAATGTGAAAAATGCATAAATATAGATGCAAGTATAGAAAACTCTTGGAAAAACTTCATGTTGATCAGGATCAAATGCAGGAATGGTTACGGAGAGGTGAATTTAAATCAAAAGGCAAAAGGTTAATATTGGCGGCCCAAGATAGTGGACTATGTACACGTTGGTTTACAAAGTGCATTGAACATGTGGGAGAAACAGACAAATGTAGGTTTTGCAAAACAGAATTGGAAACAGTCACACATCTTGTTGCTGGTTGTGATATACTAATGGCAGAAGGACTGTGTACTGAAAGGCATAATAATGTGGCAAGACTGTTGCATTGGGGATTGTGCAAGCATTATGGTATTGAACTGGCTGAAAAACCCGTGAAACATGAGCCACAAAGCATCATAGAAAATGTGAAGTGACCCATTGCCAACAGTTCAAAAAATAGATGAGAGGAAACCAGGTATAGCAGTCCATGAAAAGAAGACAAAAGTAGCATTGATCATTGAAATTGCTACACCCAGTGACTTCAGCGTCTTATGTACAGAGAGACACAAAGTTATAAAATACCAGTATTTACAGGCAGAAACAAGGGCAATGTTGAAGAAGGATACCCAGACATTTCCAATAGTAGTAGGAGCAATGGTTTTTATAAAAAAGAATTTACAATCGTACTTAGATATGTTACCAATACATGTAACTCCATACAAATTGCAAAAGGAGTCATTACTGGGCACATTGCGGGTGCTGCAAAGAGCACTTCAGGCTAACATCAAAGATTGAAACAATAGTAATTTCATGAACTTTAATCATTCATTGAGTTAGGAATGGAGTCCATTCCCATCATTGTATTAGGAACTCAAAATATTCAGAGAAATTAAAAAAGAGAACCATATATATTATTGGATGAAACCCCAAGTGTTCTGTCATTATTCATGGATTTAAAATGGCTGAAATATTGTGAAAGACTGTCTACTTTTCCATCTGAAACTACATTTAATTCCTAATTATCATGCCAAAATGAGTTAGTTAACAATAGTTCTCAGTGTTTATCAATAATGCTTTTGATCGTCATAGTATTCATACCAAATGTTAGTGTAAATCTAATTTCATTAAGTTTAGTTTTTGGTTCAAAAGAAATCTTCTTAGAGGAGATATGAGCTCTAATTATAATGGAAATGCCCTCCCAGTCAACCTCCATACCTCTCAACTGTCAAGACATTCCTAGAATGTTCAAATTTGGCCTCATAATTTTGTCCTGGTCCTCATAAAATGTTTGTTTTTTGGAAGGTCACTGAGGATTGAAGTCACTTAATAATGACAGGCATCTCAGTTTTAGACTTAATATCCTTCAGAAAATGTATGTCAATGCAAAACCTATTATTCTAGCAACTTTCTAAGTTTATTAGAGCAACAATCTCACCTCTGTCCCTTATTTTGGGCCTTTGTCCAGATTTCATGTGCTAAGAGGTTGAGAGTTATGGAGATCCTTCAGTCAGACCAATGTTAAGTGCTAAACTTAGCTAAGGAGGGAGTACTACATTAACAGCAAAACTAAGTCTCAATTATGACATAGACATAGATATGTTCAAGTTACAGGAGAGCCTCAGGGTCAGGCAATTTATTGTTAAGAA